>NC_056711.1:3803127-3925627 GCF_018831695.1 Puntigrus tetrazona | reverse complement strand
CACACTTTTCCAATTCCTTCCCTTGATTTGCTAAGCCGTGCACACAACTTAGAAGTTGAGGGAATGAATTAGTAAATTGTACGCACGATTTAGCGAATCGAAGGAACAAATTAGCAAATCAAGCGTACGATTTAGCAAATCGAGGAACCAAATAAGCAAATCGAGTATACAGTTTTGCCAAACGAGGAAACCAATTAGCAAATCAAGCGTGCTCCGTAAAACTCTGATCTTTATGCAAAGCATGAATTATTAATTTTGGGGCTTGAACCAACAAACCAAAAAGTTTATAGACCTTAGCGGAGAAAACAGACGTTAAGGCAAGGGAGCATGAGAAGAAATTTTGGCAGAAGTGATCCAGAAAAACAAAAGATGTACACACACACACACACACACACACATTGAAACCCAAAGTATACTTCATCAGCTATAATTTTCTATCCATGTGTATTCGTTCTTAATAAACGTGTATGAAAACATTTTTATTGGTCATAACTTCTGTAGAGAAACACTACAGACAGTGGGCATGGATGAAGCTTTCCAGAGAGCAAGTTTTGAGCCTCTATGTTCTCACACGCGATCAGGAGGTGTGTACTTTGAAAGGCTGTGGGTTCGGTTATACGCATACGTAAAGTGAAGTATACTTTGGGCTTAAGGCCGTTTGATAGGTCAAAGCTGTAGCAAAGTACCTCCAACCTCACCAAACATGGGAGTAAGAGAAGAGGGATGGGAAGGGAACGGATAATACTCCGGGGCAGAGCGGACACACTTCCACATGTGAAAAAAACTGGCTTGAGATGTACATACTGTAGAGGACTAACAATGTCTAACATCCCTAAAATATGCTAATTAAAAGTTGCTTGAGTGCTTCACATATCTGCCAAAATAATACTATACATTACCGTTGTACTAGTTTATTTGTTCTTCTACTGTTGCTTTACCAACTGGGTTTCCCGCCCGAGTAAAACACGTCAAATCAAAACTATTTAGCAGAAACCATGCTGGCCCAGCATAAACATGCATGCTAGTTTTTGTCTTAAAAACTAAATACTACACCGAATTTGGTCCACCATTTACTTCACGTGCTAACCACAGCAACCAAATTTGTCTAAAAGAAAGCTACTTGTGGAATCAACTGTAGAGGCTTCTCTAAGTAATGTGACTGTGGACAAATCCTGGCTAATAATCTTCTTGTTGCATCGTCTCATAAGCATGGATCGGGTCGTGAAATGACATTACGGAGACAGCTAATTGGTTTTCCAGTTCTCCTTAGCTAATTGGACGGGACAGCTTGCAGAGTCGATATGAATAACTCAGCAGGGCTCTTGGGTTATTAAGTACAGACTAGAAGGTTTGCTAATGGTGTTGAAGCATGGCTGGGCTAATGTGTTAGCCTGATTACTCTGTGGATTATTAAGCAAGAACCAAGGGTTTGAATGCTGAGAGGACATCACATCTGCTTTCCATTACTTTCCTCTTCTGGGTGGACCGCTCGGAGCGATCCAGAGCGTAACACATTCTGACCTACACTGTCAGCCTGATCCTAGCAGGACATTTAGTATAGAATGAGGGACAAGTACTAATAAATTATAAGAAAGCAATAATTTGTTTAGATATAATTCACTTAAGAGCCTGGAAATGAGGTTTTTCTAATGAGTAGGCTACTGATGGGATGTTGTTTCTTCAAGTCTGAGTGACTGAGTGCTTCATTTGAACAGAGCAATGTATAGCATGTTCTGAAAGTAAAAATCCAATCCTTTTTTTCCACAATAAAATCCATTTATAATGCAACTTTGCAACTTCCTTTTTAAATTAGCAATATATATATATATATTTGTGAATGTATATGTATTTACATGCATTTATTTATTACATAAACATATAAATATATTTTTCTGAAATAAGCATAATAAATATTTATAAATACACATGTATATTATATAAACAAAAACTTTTATTTCGATTATTCACGATGAATCGTTTGACAGAACTAATATTAATATGAATATGCATATGCATTTATTTAATATATTAGCAAATAAAATAACTGTAAATAAACTTAAACTGTAATAATATTTCACAAAACTACCATTTTAAAATTTTTAATATTTTTAATATTTAATGAATTTATTTAATTGGTGAGCATAAGATACTTCTTTTAAAAAAATATTAAATATATTTACTTACCACAAACCTTTTAATGATTGGTCATAACTAAAAATATATGTCTATATTTTATCTTGTTTTTATACTCACTACACCCGTTAATGAAAAGTGAATCATTTTATTAATTATTTTCGCACTGTACCTTTGTATGTAATATTAAATCACATTAATCACAAACAGTTGTAATGCTTAAAAGGAATATTAATTTATGGAGATATATTTCATTTACTAGTTTCCTTCTTCAAAGTAAATGTTTTAATATTGTGATTAATCTTGGTCGTATTGCTCCAAGGCATTTAGTTAATAATTGTTCAAAATCTCTATGGATAAAACACTTCTGGAACCAAGGCTGATAAAAAAGCGGCCCTTCACTGTTGCGCTCTATTGATCTTGATATTGGAAGCATGTCAGCCCTGCCCCTTGGCTTCGAGTCAGTAGGTTGCGAAACCGCAGCAAGCTGATTGCCAAACGCTGCTCGAACACTGCCAGAAATCGCATGGCTGTTGGGAGGAACCTTTTGGCCGGGGTTGACCCCTTGTTCTCCGAAAGCTGTCTTTGGGGTTGTGGGGGATGAGGGGAAGGGGGTTGCTGGAAGGGGACGGTGCCTGAGGGGTGCTGGGCGCTGAGGGGGTTTTATCGTTAGCCTGCGGCGGCTCCTCTTTCTCCTTGATCCCCTCCATCGGAGGCTTGTCTTTTTTCCGCTCGCCGCCACTGCAAAAACAACATGCAAGGTCAACGGAGGAAGATCCGATACACGTGAAAAGATGAGGAGCGCTGGGCATCTCCTTCAGACGAATGCATTTCTTCAGGCTGAAAGAACATCGCTTAATACACAGACAACATCTGAATACGTCAGCGTTGCAGTCGCTATTTTTGACGGCGTTTTTCCAGACGACTGCGCGCTTTAAAAGCGTGTCTGTTAAAAATTAATTAAGAGTATCCCAGCGCCGTGTTCTCCAAAACCAGTCGTGGAGGTTTGCCACTACAACTCATTGTGATTATCTCCCTAATCTAACACACCTGCTTCAAATCATCAGCTCATTAGTGGAGAGCCGAAATGGGTCAGAGAAGGGAAACGTCCAAAATTTGCAGAGGAGGCTTTGAGATCATTTGCATATTTCAGCTGCGTGTGCATTACCTCTTGGCGGCGGAGGAGAGCGTCTCTTTCCTGGCTACGGACACAGTGGAACTATCTCTGTGAGATTTGCGGCCGCTGGAGCCGCCATTGGCAATGCAGGACATTGAATAAGCCTCTCGCAGCGGGGTTTGACCTGCAGGAGACACATTGTGCATCAGTTTTAGTCCCTCTTATACCTTAAAACTATGACTCAATACATGCACAGCAAAGACCTTCTGTTAAGAGTTCCCACACACTTTGACTTTTACATTTCCATGAACTTCAATTGGATAAGCTTTATATATATATATATATATATATATAGTGAAATATTTTTTCCATTTAAAATAATGGGTTTCTATTTTAATATACTTTAAAACAATTTATTTTTGTGATGCAAAGCTGAATTTCCATCAGTCATTACTCCAGTCTTCATGATCCTTCAAAAATCATTCTAATATGCAGGTTTTTCTATCAGTTTTTTAGAACCTATGATATTTGTTTCCAAAGCAATGTTTGACCTCACGTTGATAATTCTAGTATTAAATCAGCATTTTAGAATAATTTCCGAAAGATCATGTGACACCTGGAGTAATGGCTGACGGAAATTCACAGAAATTACGTATATTTATATATAAGTATAGAAAGATCATAATGTATATTTAAGTATAGAAGTAATAGAAACCCGTTGTTTTAAACGGTAAAAGTATTTCACATAACTTTTTTCCTCTGTATTTTTGATCAAATAAATGCAGCCGTGATGAACATGAGAAACTTTTTTAAAAAATAAACTTAAAAAAATATGACAAATCTTACTGTTTCCAAACTTTTGACTGGTAGTGTAAGAATATGTATTAAAGGGAAGGCCTAATGCTGTTTAATGCATTCTGAAATAATGAGTATATACATTTTTTTCATGGCAAATATATTCCTTCACAAACATTGAACAACTGTGTGAAAGAAAAACAGACAAAAAAAAATTGGCAAACTGGCACTTTTGTAATTTTGGATTTATCTCAGAACTATGAGAAAAAGGTGAAATTGTGAGACCAACAGTCAGGCAATAGAGGAAGTCAGGACAGACTGTAAAGTGCTTAAATAAAGCAGCAATCCAGACATACTAACTGGATTATTCATCTGATTTACTAGCTATCTTAATTACCATACACTGACATAAAAAGACGTTTTTGAACCCACTCCAATGACATTTACACTCTACACCAGGGTTCCTCAGATCTTATCCTGGAGGTCCAATGCACTGCAGAGTTTAGCTCCAACCCTGATAAAACTCACCTACTCAATGATCCTGAAGACGCTGATTAGCATGCTCAGGTGTGTTTGATTAGGGTCAAAGCTAAACTCTGCAGGAAAACGGATCTCGAGATCCAGATTTGAGGATCACTGCTCTATACTGTAGCAAGCCCGGCTTACTTGTTCAAAACCTGGTGCTACTGTATGCACAATATTTTAAATAACGTTAATATCTACAATAATATCGCTAAATATACCATATATAAGAAATGCAAATCAGCACGTTTGAAAAAACCTAAAGGCTTCTGATTCTAAAGTGAACAATAAAGACTTCTTTCAACACAAAAACATCAAATATTTGACCAATTCCAAACCTTTAAATATATAATCATATGGAATTATCAAGATTTTTAAGAACTTTTTTAAAAATGATTAAGATTGTATGGAATCGGTAGCGAAGACCAGACCGGAACGAAAATCTGTGATTTATTTCCCACTGCAGTGAAATGAGAACGAATAAACAACAGAAGCGGCCTCAGATGTCTGGATCAGAGACACACAGGCTCGTGTTCAACCAGTATTTGGTCTTATTGCGGTCGTCCTGAAGAACTGCAGAACAGACCGAGGTGTCCAGCGGAGCTCGGTATGGTATTCTCACGCTAAACGTCAGCGCCGTGATTGCAATGGTTTGCGTCAGCCGTGCTATTTAAAACTCTCTCTGAACGGCCTTGCGTGTGGAAACGTCCGATTTAGGTTCCTGGCTGCTCACCGGTCACTTCACTTTGACCTCTTTGCTCCGTGAGAGACTGACGCCTGCGTGGACTCTATTCATTTTGGGGTTTTTTTTCTCTCCGGGGCACGCGTACGTGTGTGTGTATTATTTTAGGAGGCGGCGATGCGATGTCAGAACCACATGGCTCAGTTTCACGCTTCATTAGCCCACAACAAAAACACACAGTGTGTGGCTGACCTCATCAGACTGCTGAGAGAAACCTTGCTCTATAGAGCTCCAGATAAAACACGGCACAAAAACCCAAAACGCACTCATCTACAGTTTAAATGTTTCGAAAAGTTTAGTGCGCGTTAATGAACCAAGACATCGACGATCTAGGTTTCTTGGTTTATCCTTAAAAGGTGATATATCGCAAGGGCTACAATTATTTAGATGATAAACTGATTCAACGCTTATTAAAACCTCCGGTATGTTTGTGAATGAACTGTACTGTTTTGGCCATTTAAAAAAAAAAAAACTATATATAATAGTAATTTCAGTTTTTTATTCCACATGCTAACTAACACTTCGAATTGAAAATGATATTCTGACAAAGTCATATTACGTTTTATCCCTTTGCACTTTCATGGACGGAGACTGAGCATCCAAGCATAAGAAGATAATCTTGCTGTGTACGAAACTGTATGTGTGTGTGTGTGTGTGTGTCTGGTCAGCACAGCCGCACAGGAAGTCCTCGTGTGACCTCACTCCAACAGGAAACCAAGGAATTATCTGCCTTCCATCAGAAGCCTGTCACTAGCTGTTCGTCTCCAAAACCGCTGGTATTCTCCATCCCTTTCATGCTTAAAATACATAAAGTCTGCTGAATGTAAGTATATGGTCACGTTTAATCCTATTCGGTGTACTTTGTATAATAAAAGACACTCTTAACAGCGATGAAACGCTTACTGAACCAGACAGCTTGTGAAAATCAATTCAAATATATTCCACGATACGCCGAATGAACGATGAGACTAATCACAAAAACAATAAATCAATCACAGCATCGGGCTGTAACTGGGAAAAGCGGTTTGTGAGCATACGGCGCTTCTCTTTTCCTTGGTGTATTGAGCCCTTTTCGCAGATATTGTCCAGAGAGCAGCTGATTAAGGATAAACTGAGGTTTGGGAGAGGGCTTGAGTGGAAAGACTGAGAGTTTGGGGGAAAGATACTGGCGAGTGGGGGATTATGGGAAATGAGGGGGAATAGATAGGGGGATTGAATGTTACAGGAGCAGTGAGTCAGCCTTGAAACTCAAATCAGCATGAGAAAAAGAGAAAGAGAAATGGAGGAGTAAAAGTGAGAGAAATGGGTCAGAATGGGAGCAGTGAGTAAATATGGGCAGCGGAAAGAAAAAAAGCGCTTCGTTCGGGGACTGAATATGTGAAAAATGAGAACCGGCAACCGTCGTATGTCACGACGAAGATTAACAAGCATGATGCAAATGCGAATACAGAAATGCACGTTCGAAATAACTTCTTTTAAATGATTCATTTGATATTAATAACGGTCAGATTAAATGAACTCCTAATTTACACACTGTAGCTCAAAACTTTGTTAGCGTTCTCGAAATACGTTTCTTAAAGGCATGAAAACTGAAAAACCGCAGTATTGTAAAATTTTATTTTAATAGACTCGACTAATTCATAGTAATACATTCTCGATAAACGACAGCTGAATTTTTACTTCCGGCAGCATTACTCCACTGTTCAGTGTCACGCGTTTGATCACATTTCTTCTCATCAATGTTAAAAAGTGTTCTGCCGTTTGCAATCGCCCTCTACTGTCATGTCCGATCAATTTAAGATATTCAAAAGCATTATCTTCTTTTCCAAAACAAATCTTTCGGACCTGAAGCTTTTAAAAGCAGCATATAAAACAAAGTGACTGCGGGGATTACCAGATGCCGATACTGACCCAAGAAACCATTCTGTCAGGATCCGGGATGGACGATCTAACCTTGAATCGGGTCAGCAGCATGGGTCGGCATGCTAATAATAAATAATATCACTATTTTGAGGTTTGTTTTGGCTATTAGCTTCTAGTTTTGATGACTATTACTGCAAAATGTGGAAAACAGTCATAATAAAGACTAAGCGGTGCAGCTGTCCAAGCTGTGTTTTCTGTGTTGAGTCAGAGGCTGGCCTTCTTACTGATGGTTTTATCTGGCAATTGCTGTTCAGGGCTTGAATTTCTGTTTTGTTTAGAGGCTTGGTTTCGTTTTGCCCCGTTATCATCGCTCGCTGCCGGAGAATCGGTTCTTTCTTTTCCTCTTCATTTGGTACAATTATTTCTGGGCCCAGCCCTGCGTGTTTTTAAAGGCAGAAATTCAAGTCCTCGTGTCTTGCGTCTGGAGACCATCGTACGCTGATGCTTGGAATTATTCACGTCTGTTTATTTCCGAAGCCTATCATCTCGCATACAAATGGAAATCCAACCCAGCGGTCTTTGTACGGTGAATTAGTTGTGAATGGGAGCGCATGGAACATGAGGTCTAGTGTGTGACACACCTTTGGTGTCACTGAAACACACCGCGAGTGTGAAAGCGGGACACACAGTACTGCCTTTCCTATTTTACTATTAAATTACACGAAATGTAGGGTTAGGCTGAAATAGCTCTAGCGCCGTTTTAACTCTTAAAATGACATTGAAAAGTATGGATAGTATGTACGTTATCGATGGTGAGAGTCTTATAGCATGCCATTTTTTGCTGCGAATACTAGAGAGTACTATATTAAGATATCGTGTCCCAGAATGCAATGTAAATGCTCATTTTCTAACATAAAAAGGGATATTTTACACATAACATGATGCAAAAGTAATGCTATTATTTACAATATGATGGCTGGGAATCAACGTGGTCAGGTTTTGGGACAACTATGTCCAACTTATTAAATTAAATTAAATTACTTAGTAAATATTGATGGAACGGGCAATAATTGTCACACTGTTTACACTCCTCGTAAGACATCCTCAGTCTTTACATATTAAACCAGGAAAAGAGAAAGTATTTTAACATCCAAAAAATTTGAAGCTGCGTGAAGTTTAAATATACACGAGTTTGTATACGTGTGTGCGTGAGAGCGGGGAGAAACGGCGCGCGAGGCAGCCAGTGTGTTTTATACGGTGTGTTAAACAGAGAACAAAGTGAAGTCAGTTTTAATGGTCAAACATTAAAATGCCTTCCCTCAAGCAGCCCCCAAGATCACACGCTCTCACACACACACACACACGCACGCACGCACGCACACACGCACGCACACACGCACGCACGCACACACGCACGCACGCACGCACGCACGCACGCACGCACACGCACGCACACACGCACGCACGCACGCACGCACACACACACGCACGCACACGCACGCACACACACACGCACGCACACACACACACACACGCACACACACACACAGCTGCTATTCAAATGGAACCGTTCAGCGCCGTGGGTCAAGGCTGGATTGAAACTGTTAACAGATCCTGGGTCTGGCTGCGCTCCTGCACTTCCTCCGTGTAAACAGTGCGAGGATCACTGGAGGCAAAGACGCACACACGCGGCAGTGCTGGGTTACCTTTGCTGCTTTGCTGTTTTTTGGCAGCGGCCGCGGAGTCCTCCGACTGAGCCAGACGTCTGAGCACGTCTGCCAGCGCGGCCTTCATCACCGTCAGCTCATCCTCCTGCTGCTGCACCCGCAGCTCCAGAGACGACAGGCGGTCCTGAACGTCTGATGCACTCGCTGCAGAAATACTGTCATCTGCCAGAGAAAGAGAGAGAGAGATGACTTTCTCATCATATAGAACAGATGCACAACATAAAACTCTCGTCAGATAGAATTTCTCTACTTTGGGCAACAATATCATTGTCAATATTATAAACATTAAAATGATTAAAACCAACTTATAAGAGGTGTGTGTACAAGTAGCTCCTGCAGCAAAACATTTTATTAATATATATATATATATATATATATATATATATATATATATATATATATATATATATATATATATATATATATATATATATATATATATATATATATATATATATATATATATATATATATATATATATATATATATATATATATATTAATAAACCTCTTATAAGTTGGTTTTAATCATTTTATATTAAAACTAAAAACAAAAATGTGATTTATGTGAAATTGTTTTATATATATATAAAACTGAAGGATCATGTGACACTGAAGACTGGAGTAATGATGCTGTAAAAAATAAGCTGACATTACAGAAATAAATGACACTATAAAATATTACAGTTATTTTAAACTGTAACAATATTTGACAATATTACAGTTTTTACAGTATTTTTGTTTGAATAAACGTCGCCTTCACAAACCTTCGAGGCTTCTTTCGAAAACATTAACAAAATCGCATTATTCCAAACTTTTGACCGCAAGTACGCTTTATATATAAATCTCTCTTGTGTTATTGCAGCAAATGTAAAAGTAAACTATCCCACAGAGCTCTCATACTGAAGCATTAATATAAGACAGTTCTCTGTTGTCTAGATGAATATATCCATAGAGCATTAGTGGCAGCACTGCAGCCGTTCTTCAAAGCACATTTCCCATTGTTAAGTGACATCTGTGTGTTACCAGTCTCGAAGACGACCAGACAACGCTAATCTCAACAAACAACATGCAGAATTGACTCGGGGGTGTTTATACACAAAACAGAAAAAGAAAGAAAGGAGCAAAACCCATGAATGAGACAGTAGGAGATGCGGGCAGCACAGCTTATCAGTTACAGATGGAAACGGTGGTAAGCAAAGGCCATTTTACGCATTAAGTCTTGGCTCTTTACTCTAGCAATTTCATTGGGTGCCACTATTCATGCTCATTAGCTTTCAGAGGCTACGAATGCATCTAAACTCAGGTAGGCTGGGTTACAGAACCATGATTTGCTACAGTTGTTACTGCTGATCAGGAACAGTTGCCATTAGGGAGAATATTTAAATTGTATATTTTAAAAGCAAATATTTTTTTAAGTGCATTTTGTCGATTTTGAGAAGCACAGGATACGCCCTCAAAGCTAACAGACATGGACTAGCAGTCAAACACGACAGAACGAGAAGAGTCGCTGTGAGCCAAGCTTAAAGAGCATAGTTCACCCAAAAATGAAAATTATGTCACCCTCACGTCGTCCAAACCTTTGAGACCTTCGCAAATTGCATAATGTTGTACGTAATCCAAGGCAGTATTGAAAATTAACGCTAGTTTAGCTAAACCACCCAATCTGAAACAGAAAGGTGCAGATATTTCAAATCAAATGCAATCCAATGTAAAATAACACTGCATATTTTCTTTTTAGAAATAAAATATAGATTAATCCTTAGTCATGGTACTGCTGTTTACTGTAGTAACGCTGTAGAGAAAAAAATTTGTTTTTTTTGTTTTCTTTGTGCAAACGGCACATTCGTAACATTACATTTAAAAGCACTGGTGTCACATGGACTACTTTATTGATCATCTTCAGATTTCAGCAAAAAAAAATTGTTACTATTAACAAAGTGGTTTAGAACAACACAAGGGTGAGTAATTACAGAATTTTCATAATTGGGTTTATCCGCTATCCATTTAACATTAATTGCACAAACAATCTCTTTAAGACCACAGACCCAATGTACTGATACAAATGCATTTTACAGCCTGTTTATGTGAACTAAAGACAAAACAGACGCTGTTTATGAGGTTATTATGACATAATAACAAAATTGAGTAATTATTATTGTAATTATTGTGCAAGAAGACACAAAAGAGAGTAAGAGTAAGAGTGCCCAGTTGGCTTTTTCACATCTCCTTGCCCTTGCATAGTTTAAAACAGATGCACATACTAGTATGGATAAGAGGAACAGAAATGCATGCGTCTTATCGAACCCTCTGCTGGACATTCTGAAATGAGAAACATTTCTTCATATCCAAACCAAGCTCACCATTATGCTTTTTTAAACCTTTCTTCTCTGAAAGAAAACCACTTTTAGTGTACCGTCCCAAATGTTTTTTTTTTTGATCTTTTTGTAAGTTTCATAGAAGAAATAGGTTCTGGATGGGGGGCATTGGATGGTGCTGCAGCGCTGCATTCAGCTGCCAGGCCTTACTGTGGTTGGGATTTTGATTGCTGGACGGCTTCCCTGATCGAAGAGGCCCTGCATTCTGAGCTGCGGTTAGCTAGCTTAAGGGGCATGAAATACCATATAACAACTCATACTCTCACACATCTCCCATCCAAGCTTGAAACCAAACCATGGGACATTTTTACACCACTAATAAATCACTGGAAGTACTCACACTCTCACCCACACAGAATTCACAAACAAAACACATGGGCACCAATACAAAAAAATCGTAAAAAGCGCACTCGGCTCTCGAAAAAAACAAATTCCCCACATATCGCTAATGATAAGGGTGTCTGCAGTTTTTACTTCACCGAGGAGCTCCGTGTGGAGATGGGAACGAGGTTCGGGAATGCCTTGGCACACACTCACACAGACCAACCCACAACCTACTAACAGGAAGTGAGTGGGGTAAATACCCAAACAAAACACGTCAAACGAGACAACAAAGGGACGCTCTGTGCACTCTAACCCAGAGTCCATTATTAGACTTGAAGCCAAGTACATTAGCTAGATACCAGGTCAACAGCTGAGCTAACCCACTTTACAGTTAGCTGTTAGCACAAAGATCAAGCGGTCCAATTTGGCAACTGCAGCGATGGAGAGCGAAACGATTCAACCGCAAATCAACTTCCTGAAGCCATCCAAGTCTTGGCCGTCGTGAGCCAGAGACGCAAAGCGAGCGCAAAACTACTGATCAATACTTATTTTATAAAGGTTGCATATCAGACCTCTCATTCCTGCATTGAATACTAACATTAAAAATGAATCAGTGCTGCTTGCTTGCTTTATTTCCTTTTTTAAGTCATCTGAAGGACAGGTTTAACAGCATTTCAAAGAATAATCAGGGGGTAAATATCTGATGCCATATCACCCGTGAGAAGCTGAATTTGATGTTAAAACGATGTGTCACGATTAATAACAGCAGCGGTAATTTATTAAATGTTTGAGCAATACTGTTGTGGTTTTATTCACAACATCACCTGCGTTTGCCTTTCTTTCAGCAATGCCAGATTGAAGAAGATGGGGCGTGCAGATAAACAATGTAAACAGGAAGCAGAAATATTAGTGAATTCCTCTCTCTAGTTCTACATCAGATCAGAAAGCCACCAAGGCTTTTTATAAGTTAGGCTATTTCTGAGCTAAAAGCAGCCAAACATAGCACTTCTAGTTTGAAGAATTGGATTGGTAATGCAAACGTAATGCTACAAATTTAGAAAGGGAAAATAAAAATTACCCTATGATTTACAAACCTTCTTTCATCTTTTAGACAGATACAACTGGAGAGATATTAGGGAAAAAAATGTTCAAGCTTATAATGGCAGTTAATGGGGGTTAAGATTTTAAACCCCCCAAAAAAATCCATGTGGTTTTGGGGGTTAATTAATGCAGTTTGAAGTAAAATCATTATATTTTACAATTCTTTTGCAGGCAAACAAAGTTTCTAGGTAGAAAGCAAAACTTGAGAGAGAGAACACAAAAGTTTTGTGAACAAATGCAAAGTTTACTTGGGAAAATTAGATTTTTTGCTTGCAAAATCCAGCCATCTCGAGGTTTCCCTACACAGATTTTGCAGCAGGACTAACAGAAAACTGCTTGTTTTGAACTGACGTCCGTGTGATCCGTGTTTCATACAACACTACACTGTTAACAATAGAGTATAAAGCTTTGTTTCCTGTAAAATCCACCAAACCTTTAATAACGTGATGCACATTATCCTTCAATGAATAAAACCAGAGCCGCTGAACTAAAGAACCTGAACACAAATAAACATTCGCAAGTTACCGCAAATGACTCCACTGGGGTGTTTATATACAGCAGACACAGGTCCACACACACCAACGGCGGGTTTATCTTAGTCAAAAATTGACCAAGAAACTAAAAGCAAACATCTCAAGCTTGCAGGAAGTAGTCAATAAAATCCAATCTCTGGAGGGCTGCGAAACGCCTGCAATATTTCATTTGCCTTCTCTGCCCGTGGTTTCCTCCCTGTCTGCAGGTCCTTCCTCTCAAACCGTCTTATCTCAGCAGACCACGGAAACATGGAGAGGGCAAACGTTTATAATACAATGCATTTCTTTGAGAGGAAATCGCTTTGGGAGGTTGTTTGATACTGGCAGTGCGTACGGAAAAACCAAGGGCAGAGGGAGAGCACTAAATAGAAAGAGAAGGGAGGGTTTGAAGGTGATGGAGTATCCCCAGGTAACCTCCACCATATATATATATATATATATATATATATATATATATATATATATATATATATATATATATCTATAATATAGATAAAGACGTCTCACCAGAATCTAAAATGAGCATAAACGTGGCCTCTTCCACATTTTTACCAATCATTCCTTGCTGGCTAAGAGGAAGGAAGGCCTACACACATGTCATATTTCACAATAGCTCGTCAAATTCCTTCATTTTCTCCCCCAACCCTTCAGCACGTACACCTAAACGCGCGCACACACACACACACACACCTCCAACCCAACACACATCACCTCAGAATTCAACCGCTGTATCTGGCACAGAAAACGCACCGACCTCCCAGACTCGGAGCGGAGCCCAACATACGCTCATGCGCACAACTCCAGCGAGATACCGGACTCGATGTGGGACAATCCCATGGCTCGTGGCCAGACTTCATGCTCGTAAGACTTGTTTTCGGCGTGCTTCGTTTTGACTGGAGGTCTATGGAGGAAGTCCTCAGGGTTAGATGGCAGATTTACAGCTGTGATAAGACTCAGTGGTGCAATCAGCCCCATTCAGGCTCTAGCTGCACACAAACACAATGTTCTCCAGCATTGATTGATGTGTCTTGTTAATGTTCACCGTTTGCGGCACTTATTGTTAACGGATAGCCCCGATAATCTGTCGCTGGGTTTCTGCGAGCTTCCCGAGTACGTGATAAGAGATTGACGGAAACATCGACCGGCCACACGCAAAACTGGACCTGACCTTCACGGAGAAGCAGGGAATGTCTCTTGTGTACCTGGCAAGAAAAATAATCAAGTCACGCTGCCGGGGTTAGAAGATCATTAAAACACTCAGCACACTTGTAAACTGGAGTAGAGCACAAGGCTCTACATGTCTGAACTGGTTATGTGTGTGAGAGAGTCTTATACGGTTTAGAGAACAAAACATTTAACTAAAGTAGGGTTATTATACACGCGCATTCCACAACTGAATGGAACTGATTGCTTGCAAAAAGTACTATGGAATTATCATGTTTTATTAGATGCGCACCATGTTATTTTTGCACATAGCGCTATTGTAACACTTTTTTTGGACATCGTACTGTGACATTATCTTCTTTTTATTTTACACACGCACCTACATTGCGAAAGTAGTGAGTGAAATAAGGTAGAGTTAAGGTTAGGTTCAGGGATAGATTCTACGTTAACACCTAGTTATTACCCAGATAATGCACTTACTGTAAAAAGAGCGTATGCTATTTTGTACTGTGGCACTCCAAACCCACAGCAGTACGGTATAAAAAAAAATACAAAAAGTAACTGAGTAGTATCTTTGAAAATACCTCTGTTTAAAGCTCCCCTATTATGGATTTTGGAAAATGAGCTTTCATGCGGTGTATAACGCATTGAATTAAATCATCTCGCAAAGTTTTCAATCTGAAATTGCACCTTGTATAAACGTACCGTCTCCTAAAAGAAAGAGCCGACTCTGAATCACCAAAACGAATCGTTTTAAAAAAGATGAATCACAAGGGGTTTGAAGCTAAAGTCAAAAAATTAGTATATCGTCCACCCACTTGTTGGTGTTTTTCTGTTTGTTCTTAAATGAAAATACAAATGAATTCTTCGCCACTAGGTGCCCCTTTTAAAATGGCGGGAAAAATAGCAGAATAAACGTGAAGCTTCCGTTACCAAAAATAATGAAAATACTATGTTAGTACTATGGTAAATGGCAAACATGTGACTCTGAAAGGTGGGAAAGCCACAAAAGGGAAGCTGTGTAAGGCCGCTGCGATACTGTTTTGAGTCATTTAGAAGAGGTGAGCTCATACAGGAAGTGACCTCAAAGATGTGAGAGATAAAAATGAAAATAAACGGTAACACTTTACTACAACTAGTTAACTACTAACTATAACTTTTTCCTCAATAAATTCTTAATTTGCTGCTTATTAATAGTTAGTTAGGTAGTTGTTGAGTTTAGGTATAACTGTAAAAACTGTGCAAAGATTAATGCTACACAACTGAACCTGTTATTCATAATACTAACTAGATATTTACCACTTCCGAAGAAAGATAAGTGGTGTTTGCCTTTTTAAATGTCATCACCGTGAAGCTACATCCTGAGGATGATTATTTATTTGCCTGATAATGCCAAAGTCTATTTATGTAATGCAATGGCGCTTTGTAGGGTTAAAGTCGTACCGTAAAAGTACCTGTGACACAGACTCGCGCGCAGTCAGATCCAGACAGCCTCTTGAGACCGGGTATCCTTGTCGCGTGCAAGCAATATGAATTAAGCATTATAAATCAGCATGTCCACACGCGGGGGGATTACACACGCATACATGTGTAACAGACGCGAAAGCTCATTTGCATTTCGAGACTCTGGGGAGGAAGACGTTTGCGCTCCGTCCTCATCTCAAAGTCACGAGCTTCCACTCTAGACTGTTCAGCGGAGCTCGATTGTTCACCGCCTCACTTCATATGCTTCATATCACGTGCTTTTGATTTAGCCTGCGGGTTTGACTTGAATAAGCTCAAATGAAGCTGCTCATTAACTTATTTATATGCGCTACCATTAGCGATTTTTCAAGCTGCATTCACTTGATCAAAAACACAATGAACAGCTGGTAATATTGTGAAATAATTTTACAATTTAAAATAAAAGCTTCCTATTTCAATGCGTTTAAAACATCATTTATCCCTTGCATGCAAAGCTGCATTTTCAATATCACTGTTCAGTCTTCAGTTCGGTAATCATTCTAATATGTTGATTTGCTGCTCGAGAAACACTTGTACGATTAGGGGTGCTAAAAGCAGTCACGCCGCTTAATATTCAATCTAGCTTTATGAATGAGATTCCTCTGTCTTCGGCAGACCGGCAGGCATGTAACAGACATGATTAACTACACAGCACCGAAGCTTCATGTTAATGATTCATTGTAATGGCCCGCGGGTTGACACACGAGATATACTCTCCCTCGCACAAAACCACACGCACTCACACATCTGCGAGGCCCGTGTGAGATAATGATAAGTGCTACAGACCAATGTTGTGACATGCATTTTCACCACCTTTTCTTCTTCTGAGATTACAGACAGATTGTCTTTTGGACGTCGGCACAGCTCAAAGACTCCAGTTAAACTGATCCGCAGCATAAAAAGGCAGCACGGATATACACCAATTAACCTCTGGCCGTTCAAAACTACCACACTACACCATTTCTGCATTCTGTGGAGATAGCAGTATTCTAATGTTAATCTGTATGCCTCAGTTTAATGCTCTTAACTTATAACATTTCCACGTGACTGAAGTTACAACATTGGTTGCGTTTATTAAATAGTATACTAATATACTAATATAATCGCTGGGGTATGTTTGTAGCAATAGCCAAAAACACATCGTATGGGTCAAAACTATCAGATCAGGTTGCATGAAGATATTTTGTACATTTCCTACCATAAATATATTAAACTTCATTTTTGATTAGCAATAAGCTTTGCTAAGAACTTCATTTGGGTAATTTTCTCAGTACTTCGATTTTGTTGCACCCATCCTAACAAACGTACAAACCATTCATGAAAAGTTTATTTATCCGGCTTTCAGATGATGTATAACTCTCAATTTCAAAAAATTGTCAATAAATGACTGTATTTGCAGTCCTGCGTCACATTTCTGCTGTACGCATTTATAATAAAAATGAACATTTCTTAATTATTGAACAGCAAATAGGCTCTCGGAGATTACAAGATTTGTAATTATCTGTGAATTTTACTAGAATAGGCTCAACCCGACCTTCAATCTCAAGTGCGACAAATAAAATGCAGCAAACACATTTTCTCATGTGTTCCTCCTGCAAAAAAAGTATTCAAATATTTCAATGTATTATTTATGAAAAAATATAATTTATTTTTATTGTATGTATTGACATTTTTAATTTTCGAAATAAGAAGTTATATAAAAAATAGTAGGCGGTGTACATTGCACGCACTGCGTAGTAAGTGCTACACAGCCAACATGTGCCCGAAGAATGGATGTCTGCGCACGGAAATAACAAAATGTGTGTCTCCGTGAAGTGCTAATTATTGTGCTTCAGATTCCAGCCTACAGCCTCGCGGCAGCTTTAAAATGTTTAGCGCTTGTGGTGACATGTTTGTTTAAAGACATTAGCCTGTGCAGCCGGGCCAACTATGTGCACCGAGCAAGCGGAGAGACGAGGTTACGCAGCGGCCCGCTCGCTGATGGATGAGCAGGATTATCACAGAGCTGCACAGAGGACGCCACATCCGTTCTATAAAACCACGCACTGATTTAACCTGTGTTACTTAATAGGTATACATCATCCTATTTGCCGTCGCTTAACGTTTTAGCACTAACATCACGGCTGCAATGGCCTTAAAAAACACAGACCTCGAGATAACGGCATTGTATCAACAAATAAGCAGGCACAATCACGATCCTGGTATCTGATGGTAAGAAGATATTCGTAATGCCACACTCCAAAGTCCTTCAAAGAAAGCTTCCGAATCACAAAATACATTTTTGGTGACATTTTGTTAGCACCCAAAGATGATTTCCGAGTTGTATGCGCGTATGTGTGTGTGTGTGTGTGTAGGCGTCCAGGCAAACATATGCGGAACAGTTGAAGTTTCACATGCTCGCAAAGTTTAGATGTCTATTGCACAATTTCAAACTAACCCCTGACCGCTAGACAAACTTAAACGCGCTAACACATCCTACACAAACGCACACACACAGCAGACGGCGGTTGTCCATCTGTAAAAGTTGTCTGAGAGATTCTCTCAGCTGGAATCTCGCCTAACGTACATCAACAAAGCAGACGGTTGTAAAGGAACCCGCGGTGTGTGCTACCTAACCATATTTTGAGGACAATTTTGTAATTTTGAGTCTGATGAAACGTGTTGTGCGGACATCCTCATTTGTAAAAATGCTACAAAATGCTGCAAACAAAGTTTAAGCACGAAATAATCGATTTAGTTTAGATTTTTAAAGCTGCGCGACCACTCTTTTCTCCGCTATTTTTGCTGAATTTAAAATTTTCATATGACAAATATGCACATTTTCAATTATTTTAATATCGCACAACCATACGAGCTGTGCATAAAACCATCTATATACCATAGATGTGTGCAAACACTGCTGCTCGTCAGCTTGCTTATAAAAGACGTGAAAAGATAAGAGATATTACAGAAAGATATCGCAGAGAGAGGAGATAGAGATAAACTTTCATATTATCATTTCTATGCAACTGTTGCGCAACGTTGTTTAATTTTCCTTTTTTTTTTGCCCTAAAGGAACATTTTCAGGCGCTGCATTTTCAGGCAAGTTCCTTGATAATTACGCCGTATTGGCTTAGAAAATAACTTTTCATTTTCAGTCAGCCTTAGCACTCAGTATAATTACAGAAGGGTCGAGATTAAAATAGGAAAAATATAGAAAGTCTTTGTTCATTTTTGAGTGAGATGCTAATGGTCTAATCGAGTTCAATGATCTATGCTAAGCTATGCTAAAAGTGCTACCGCCAGACCCGGAGATCGGCTGAAAGGAAAAAAAAAAAGGTAAAACTCAACTATAAAATTAGCTTTTTTTTCAATAATTGTGGAGCGTTCATTTAAAAGAAACTGACAGAACTACAAGACTAATGTTTTTAAACAGGTTTCCGTCATCTGCCATTGGTCAGACCCCCACGCTCCCCCGCGCTATTGGTCGAGCCTTTGTTGCCGTACGGGGCTGGTCTGGATGCTTAAATAAACAGAGCAATGTTTTGAAAGCGCCACAGAGACACAGTGTTTACACTTAGAGGAAATAAACCTGTAATGGTTTACTGCTGTCTCTGCATACAAACCCAGATGGGAGAAAGTGTTTTACCAGTTTTTATTTTTTTTCCAAAATCACACAATTGAGCTTTTATTGAGTAAGATAAGAAAATAAAATTAAAAGAAGTAAAAGTGAGAGAGAGAAAAGTAAACAGAAAAGCTTGTGCACCATCTGCAAGAAGATAAACACGCTCTTCGAACACCAGCTGAACACATACTACAGGTAGATTCACAAATGGTGTGTGCAAAAAAAAAAAAACATACAGTGCACACACGCACACACACACACACACACACACGTTAATCGTTCACTTTTTTTATTGTTTCTTTAACCAGCATTTATTACAATGAAAGGAAGAAACACCCTGACCAGAGGCGGTATTCTGCCCACATTCATCCACTGAACCTGAGTATTTCTGTTTCACATCTGTAGTATTTCTGTTCTCTCTCACATCCACACACACACACACACACACACACACACACACACACACACACACACACACACACACACACACACACACACACACACACACACACACACACACACACACACACACACACACACACTTTTACAAAGAGATTTGCTTATATCCCCCCAAGCCAGTTCACCATGAATGAGACACCACAAACAGACTCTGTACAGACGTGGCATCCCAATAAAAAAGCCACAAGACACAGATACAAGCATTTACACACACGCAAGCTAGACAAAAACATCGACTTAGAAAAAGAGGTTGTCAAGATGATCCTTGAATGTTGACTTGAGAAAGCCTTATCTTAAGTTCGAAAATGTTTTAAAAAGCCTTGAGGATTGAAGTTGGATAGACAGTATAGACAGAAGTGAAAGAGACAGAGAGAGAGAGAGACAGAGAGACAGAGAGAGAGAGAGAGAGAGAGAGAGAGAGAGAGAGAGAGAGAGAGAGAGAGAGAGAGAGAGAGAGACAGAGAGACAGAGACAGAAAGTTTCAGAAAGTCCTATAAGACAATATATTTAAACGAATGTGTTTTAGCAAATATACAGAACATATGCCTCTATAGTAGATCTTATTTAGTTTCTAGACATGATGTACACTACAAACTCAAAAGTTTGGGGGTCAGTAGAAGTTGATGTTGTTTTTACAAGAAGCCTCCTATGCTCACGAAAGGTGCATTTATTTGACTTAAAATACCATTATATTTCTATTTAAAATAACCATTTCCATTTTTTCCTGTGCAGCAAAGCTGAATTGTTCAGAAATCGGTTTAGAAATCAGTCAAGAAACATCTCCGCACAGTATCACCGCATGCGCTTCTTGATATTTTTGTGGAAACCGTAAAATATTGACTCAAGATCGAAACCATTTGTAACATCATAAATGCATTTCATTTCACTTTTGCTCATTTCAAAGTGTCCTTCCAGGATATAATTATACTGACCCCAAACTTTTAAAAAGAACCCGAAATTTCACACAGAACTGAAACGGCTCTAAACACGAATCACTATTTTGCGTTTCAATCAACGTTCGACCGAACACTTCTTAAAAAGAGCCGTTCTTTCCTTATTGTGAAGAACATTATAGTAATCTAAAGGACGTTCCTCCACTGTAAAGACACTTTTGTGGAATGAAAGGTTCCATGGACGGTAAGGAATCACCGATGCCAGTAAAGAACCTTTATTTCTAAGACTACAACCACACAAAGCTCTCTATGGGTGCAGCGTTCACTGAACACACACACGGCTGAGGTGCATCGATGTAGTTACACACACTTCCCCTCTGTGTGAAGGGAACCTCTGAATGACAAAAAGGAAGACTCGTGCTAATACACTGCACACACCCACACACACATCTCAGTACGTTTCCTTCATAAATTCAGTCTCACACACACACACAGAGCCCTCCCCACAATCCCGCAGCGCTGCTTTACCGGTGCAGTGGTGGTTCAGAGCGGCCGTAGAGTTGCACGCCGGAGCTAAACCTGTCGTACTGTCTTCCATTCTCTGCTCACGCGTACGTCTGCGATCTTCACCGCTGCTCGTCCGCTTCTCCCCGTGTCCTCCTCTCTCGTCCGTCTGTCTCTGCGCGGTCCGTGTCTCTCTTTCTCCGTCTCACGCGCTCATTCTTTCTTTCCCGGACGGCGCTGCGCAACATACGTCCGCTCACACAAAAGCCAGGGCGAGCGAGTGAGAGCGAGGGTGAGAGAGAACAAGGGAAACCAGAGGAGGAGGAGATAAAGGGATAAAAAAAGAAAATCTTGGTTGGCTAAGGGAGTGGCTAAAGCTTGCACGTCTTTAACCTCTGCCGTTCCGACGGAGCCACAGTGTGTGTTATTTTACTGTGCCCTGGGACGGGGGGGAAGGGAGCGCCGGGAGAGGGGAGGAGACCACGTGGAGGTGTCAGAGCTTCCAGAGCTTCCAGAAACCGGCCGCTCAAAAGCTCCACGGCCCTCGTTCAAATCAACACGCACTGCGCACATGCTGGAATATTTGTCACATCACGTGAATTAAGTCATTAACATGCAAAATTGAGGCTATTCCGGTTGACACAGACTGTATTTCGCAACTCGAGTGCCTTACGTTTGCATGCTGCAGCATATAGTATGCAAGAGTAGAAATGGCGATAGGCTCAATGGAAGTTGCTAGGCTGGTGCATGTGGCCTCAGTAGTACACGACCTTGCTTGCTGCTATCTTTGCTTATTAGTGCTTTTGGTTAACATTTTAACCAGAGGTTTCCTTGTTACGGTGTAATTACACAGCACTGAGTAACATTAAATACCTACATGTTACTTTATGGTTAGGTTTTGGTTTAGGGTTACTCGCATTTATTGTTATTATAATAGTAAGCACATGCGACGGGTGTAAAAGACACTTTAAAATAAATTGTTATCATTCTTCGATCCAGACAAATCGTGACCACTTACTTCAAAGCCAATCAAAAATAGAATAGAATAAAAAAAACAGAATCATGACAAGCTGATTGGCTGATTTTCATGTTTCATTTATTTATGACTTTTTTAACAAACTAAAGTTGAATGACAAAATTAGTGACAAAAGTAGATTTCAAACCGATATTTGTTATTATTTGTAAATGCAATAAATCAAGTGTTTCTCATTACGAAGAAGTTTTATCAGAAATGACATTTAGCTATATTTTAGTTTTAGCTTATTAGTTGATGAAAATCTTGTTTTAAATGTCATTTAATAAAGATATAATTACATAATACTTAAATGTGTCAAATTTATATTGCATCAATTAGTTCACTAATTGCATTTCAATTGCAAACTGTAGCAATTTTTTAATTGCAATAACCATGTCACTTCACAATTAAGTATATTTTTTATCATGAGAAATCTACCAAATGCTAGACGCTAATGCTGCTGCTTCATGAAGTTATATTACCGTAGCATCAGAAAATATTTTCAGAAAATACGAGCCCTATTACTAATCCGATGATCATCCCATGACCGTCATGCCTTGCAAAACAATGTGAGTGAATGACTGTTCATGTGTGTTTATGAGCTCAAGTCATTACCTGTACATCATTCCGAGTCTTAGTGTACTTTTCATATATTTATAGTTCATATCCCTCGGAGTTCAATGAGTTACAATGGTAAGTGTGCCTCGGCGGGCCCTCGTACAAAAACAACACGGCTGTTTATTAATCTTAGACCTGAGGAGAAGGAGTGGAGCATAGCAGCAGTGTTTAAAAAAGAATGAAACATTTAATTATCCCACGTTTGTGAAGGGGCCAGCCTGTCGCTGAGGAGAGCTATAAAACAATGAGAAGGAGAGCGAGCGAGAGAGAGCATTCCTTCAGCACACGGCTGCCAAGTTGGAAGAAAAACCAACAACAAAAAGTGAGTGGTTAGAAGCCAGAGAGAGGAGAACAGAGGAGAGAAAGAGTATCGTGGCCACGTACGCTGCAATCCGAACGAGAGGAGACCGAGAGGATAATCAGAGCGCGAGGTGGAAACGTGAGTGTCGTATTGACACAATTACAGACGGGAGGAACGAAGAGAAAGTAGGTCAAAGGCCAATCACAGGGGCTGTCAAACTCCCGCACGCTTAACGTCTGCATTCAGCCAAACATATTTCTGCTTTCAATGAAATTACAAACCGCAAACAGGGAGTACGCCTGCATCTGAACGCTCGAAAAAGACGCAGCAGCTCTTTTACGAAACCTACTGAGCTACATTAGCCCACTGACTACATTAGGCCGTATTCACCGATGGCGGTATCCCAAGTGAAACGGAATTTCTGCTTCGAGTGTTTTAGAGCGGACTTCAAGCGCTTTTCTTTGGTTTTTATTCTTGTATTGATTCATTTATTTTATTGTTATGCTGAACGTTTCAAGAAATAAAAAGATTCCAGTTTTCAAGGATGTTATTCACACGTTCCAAACCTTGAAAGCTCTACGATGTCCGGAGCTCCATCAAGCATACAAATAATAACAACATAACCCAAATACTGGTATAGAAATATTGCTATCCTGAGTCTGTACCACTGTCTCCACACCGAAGGAGATGCAGATCCATTTGCCGTTCATTTCATTTCCTTATTGAGCTTACATACAATTGCAAGTATGTTCTTGCCAGATGATTTCAAGTGATTAATGTCATTTTAAAAGCGGGGCATTTTTAAAGAAATGGGACATTTGGTCTATTAATTACTTTTCCAAGAGTAGACCGACTCGTTTTGTGAGTCAGGTCAAATTGGGTGTGTTGGCGTGTAAGACCCTAAGGCAAACTTGAACGCAGCTGAAACCGTCATACATATAATTCAACATGCTGACACATAACACAAGCGCTGAGGTGTATAACTGGTGTCAAACAGGTAAAAGGTGCAATATTTCATTTGAACAGATCTGCATGCAAATTCCAATCTTTTGGAATCTATAAAAGCACTCAATTCTTGACGGTAATCAAGTTTAGCCACAAACTGAGATGCCTGAACCGTAGACGCGAACATGTTGGCAGAACGCACAAATCCCAGAGCGAGACCTGCAAAATAACTCTGCAGACGCAAGGCATGTGCCACTCCCCGTGTCCCAGCATGCCTGAGGAGCGGGACCCGCTGTCGCGTGGTCTGGTGATGGACACAGTCATCTCGAGAAAGGAAACAGAGACGCGTCAGAGGCCCACAAACATAACACTAAAATAGAGAAGGCAGGAAGGCAGCCGGTGCCACACAGGAAAGAGAGAGTGTGCAAAGGGTGAAAGCAGAAGGGCTGTTCATACTTTCAGTAGAGCATCTGCACGAACACCCTAACGCCTTACCAGAAACAGCGTCATCACTAAAACGCCCACTGAAGAAATATCAAACACCCCAGCGGTTTATGAGAGAGAGTGAGTAAGTAGTCATTTAGCAGACACTTTTATCTAAAAAGAATTTATTATAGGGACCATCCACTATGAACAAAAGGGTTAAGAGTCATGCACAAAAGGCTTGGGGGTCTGAACCTACAACCTTCTGGTTAGAACCAACCCAAACCTTAAACCAATACTCAACGTCACTCTCCAAGGGTTACTTCCCAATCTCGCATGCAACACCAAGTGATGCATGTCAGACAAAGTACTGTGAAGAACTTACAATTACAATATGATTTGGCTTTACATAACTAGCAGCCTGTTTATGAAAAAAAATGAATAGGACTTTCCTAAAAAGGCAGTTTTTAACCAGAGTAAGACCTTATTTATTTGCAAAAACAGATAATTCAGTTTTTATCAAATTTTATCAAAAGTTATGTTTTTTCATTGTGCATCTCAATCAAACTGCATTTGGGTTCTTTTGATTAGGTAAAAAAAATACACCAAAAAATAGAGCTAATTACACAATAAAAGCATGATAACATAATAAAAAACTTGATTTGTAAAAAATAAAAATGATCTGTTTTTGCATATAAACGTTTGATGTATTGATGGTCTAGTGAGTAATTTCATGAATCTGTAAATGTGATGACGCAGCATGTAAGTAAATAAACTCTGCACTAAATGTAAAAAATTTCTCAGTGCTTCAACCAAAACTCTTTACTGGTGACTCATGACACAAAAAAGTAAAAAACATTTTCATGGGCACGTTTCCAAAGATTCTTCATTTTAACAGTGGTGATCAAGTGGGAAGGCACAGATCATGCAAGCTTGTACTTGAAACGGTAAAGACATGCATATCCATTCAAAAGCTAAAGCTAGATCACCATTTTGATTTACTGCAATATTATTCCTTTTCTCCATTCTTATTTTTAATTTGCTCCATATCTCCCCATCTCTGCCCTGCATAAATCATAATGAGGCTAATGGTTTTTGACATGACACATTTGGGCATGTCTGAACGGTGGCGTTAAGGCTTACACAATACGTAAGAGTAATGCACCCTGACACCAGTACGATCACTTCGGCTCCTTGCTATAAGAGAGCTTGAGAGGATCCTAAACACCCTTAAACGTCATGTTAAGAGTTCCTAAGGGGGAAATTATTAGCCAGCGTGAATAACAAAGAGGACTAGACGCTTTACAAAAAGTTCTGTGACACTAGAAAAGCCATGACTCCAAATCTGATTAGCGAGCTTGATTAGTTTTACATTTCTTCATATTTTTAGTTCTGATATTTTGGGTGGTGTTTTAAAGCAGCATGACCTGTGACCGAATGCTTTGCTTCAGCTGTCAGACAGTTTGTACAGTAAAAGTCGTCCTCTTGAAAGCATCGGCAGGCGCATTTGACCACATTTTGCTATGTTTTTTTAGCATCTTGCGGAATGTGCTTCATGTTAAGACATGAAAACAGTCCAAAACACATAAATCAAGACCCCTGTATTTCCATAAATGTAATTTTGCTCTGTCAAGTTTTGAACAAAAGAACACATCCCATCTGAGCGCCCCCTAAAAACATGAGAACGTAAAGTAAAAGTTTATTTTTTAATTTTTGCAATGCACTAGCTGCTGTGCTGCATTTGTAAGCCGATGAATAAAAAAATTGTATGTGGGGTTTTGTATTTTCTACCTTGGGATAAAAGCAATTGCGTAAATAATTGTTTTTCCAAAAATAATTTCAGAGGACTCTACTTGTCCGCAATTGGTCTGACAAACAGATAGCTCCGCCCCAAAACTCACGCTATTGGTTGAGTCATTGTTGCCGTGCTGGGCTAGTCGGATTCTTCAACAAATAGAGCAATGTTTTAAAAACGTGTTTTACGCTACGTAAGGGAATCGGCCTGGCTCGGTAATAATAGTCTTTTAATATTAGTCTAGGGTAAAGTATTTTAACTTCAAAAAAACTTTAGAGGTTCTGTAATATCGTTCACAGCGTGCAGAACACCGCCGCTCCTCCCCGTGATGAACGTGGTTTGTTTAGCCTCACTAAATTAGAACAAGAAAGACAGAGGGCCAGAAATACACCAACGCACATGCATGCATATGCACAGCTGGCCCCTACGGAGTGATAAGGGCATTTGAGGTCAAACTGACTACAGAGAGAATGGCCGCCATGAGTTATAGGACTGACAAACACGCGCACATACACACATAGCGAGGGATGACAGAAAAAGAGATATATACAGATAGAGAGAAACCACAACGGGGTGAGCCTGACAAAACTAGACATGTTCGACATACAGCAGTCACACGCAAACTAGCGTTTAGGGAAATGCCTCCCACATCGGCTAGTCACATAGTCAGGCTTTTGAGAATCAGCAAGAAGTCTGATCCACATCGCCATTTATTTTTGTCCGTTTAAACGGAGAGGGAACGACTGACCGAAATGTAAAGTGACCAACCCCAGATGTTGACGTTTATTGGCAATTAACTGACTTGTTTACTTGATACTAAGCAACTTTACTTTACTTCAGCTATATTTAACTGTAATATCTCAATCTAATGCTTCAACTTACAAAAAGCCTCTTTTCGCTGTTCTGTGTAATATCCATCATATGGTCCGTGTGAGGGTTGTCTCTGGCTGAGACTGGAGACGCTAACAAAAGCATTACATAAACATCCAGCAACATGGTGCCATCATAAATGGCATTGTGCAAAACAGCTATGCAGTCTGAAGCTTTTTTGTTGCTTAAGTTGGCCAAAGAACCCTTTTATTGCTTTCCAACTTCAAGCTCATTTCAACCGCAGATTGTTAGAGGAAGGTTGTGTTAGGACACCCACACGGAGAAGAAGGAGCCATGGAGAACTTGGATAATCAGAATGGATAGAGTCTTTTTCATGGGAATTTATAAATAGCTGTATATTAAAAGAGTAAAAATGGAAGGGATGTCCCTGTTTACTAATAGCAATAGTGTGTTAATGTTCACAAGTAATGATATAATAAGACAATTAATGAATGATGGAATTAATAAATAATGAATGTGTATATGTATGTGTGTGTGGGTATATATGTTTATGTATATGTGAATACTGTAGAAAATGAACTAGTAGAATAAATCAGCAATACCAGCAGAAAAAAAAATACATATAACTTATAACTACAAAATAATTATTTTAACAAGGAATACATTTTCAAGTTCACAAATGTAGTTTTTTAACTGCTTTAAATAATGTAAGATAAAAGAAATGTACTGATTATAAATCACTAGGTTTATTACTAGGTTTACTTTAGGTTTATCTAAATAATACATATATAATATAGAAGCAAACACTAAGAAACACTACACTATTTAGTGACACATTACATTACCGACCGGTTGTTCACGTGACAATCTGTAGTTAATTGCAAGAACTTGGGTAGACAACGTTTATTACAAGTCAGATAACAGCAGTCTCAGTGAGTCATTTTGACTGATTCATTTACAAGAAAAGATCTCACAAGTTTCACCGATCTGTGAGTCGGCAGGAAAATGCGTTATCTACCGATTTCATTGTATCGTTTCATACCATTTTTGCACCATTTGCCAAACAGTGTCAACAAATCAACAAAAGAATGCAGATGTTCAAGAACCACCGTCAAAACTTTCATGAACGGTCACGGCTTGGGTATTTCAAAATAAACAACTGCTTTGAAATAAGGACAAGCTCTCGATTCCCGAACTCTAAACACACGCTCTGGCTTCGGGCCGCTATATATCGGCAGGTACGGCCTTCAGTAGCAGCTATTCCAAATCTGCGCCTTAAAAGCGTGTCTAATTGAAGGAGAAGAAATGCATAGAGAGCCGTGATTCCTGCCTCCCCCCCCGCAGTGCCCCAGCAAATGGGTGTGTGTCGAGAGTGTGTGTGGGTGCAAACTTGGACGCCCACCACTGAACCCTTCAGCGGCATCGGCTGCATTCCTCGCGTCCCTGTTTCCAATTAGCCTGGAAGAGTGCTGCAGTACTGACGGGCTACGAGAGCCGAGTGAAAACAATACTGCTGCCGCGGCGCTAAGCCACAATGTTCTGCGCAACATTCGCGTTTCACCTGGATTTGTTGTGGACGGGAAAAAAAAATTGGCTGTACATTTCTCGGCCGTATTTCTCATTCTTCATCGGCCCTCGAAAGGAAGAAACCACTGCTACCAGACTCTTCTATTAGCTACTGCGTTCTTGCTCTTTTTTTAATCGCGGCCTTGTGATGCCAGACCACGGCGTTTACATGCAAATAAAGCACATTGGGCTTTGATGTTTCGACGTCGTACTGAATCTCGCGCTACTAAATGGTTCGAAGTCTGCGAACATGATGAGAACAACGAATGTTTAATGGCGCGACCCAACAGTTCGTCTAACGCAGTGCCGCTTAAACTTTGTACTGCGCTGCCATACATCATAAACCAAACTCTGTGGTATTCTGGGCTGCAATCTTTGTGTACAGACTCAAAAAAGCTACAACACATTAAATCCCACAAATATGCTTCTGAACATGCCATTAAATCATTTGCACGGTAATCCAAGCCGCTGTTTGTTTGCAAATCGGTTGCTGCAAGAAAAAACGCAGACCTGACGGACCTGAAAGAGTTGCGTTTTAACAAGTTTCAGCGTCTTTTGCCGCCAATTCTGCTGCTAACTTTAATTGCGCACACGCACACACACACACACACACACACACACACACACAAGCAGCATGCCACAGATGAGTGGTACGGCGCCAGAGAGCTCGCTTGGCTTTCTGCTGATGGCAGCGATCACAGACACCCCTGCCTGAGTGAAATCACAGGTGTGTAGCGGGTGTGTGTGTGTGTGTGTGTGTGTGTGGAGGGGGTGTAAACATCATGAGAATGCAAACAACCTGTCTCAGATGTTAATGATGTTTACTGTGGTATATAATAACTGCATGGTCTATTTAACAGAAAACACCGTGTGGTGGATATTTGGAGCAACAAGACAATTGTACTCAGAGACTAAGTTAACTAAAATTTAAGGAGATTTGAAAAATGTTCTGTCACTGATTCGCTGTCATAAAAATAAATGTAAACATCACTTAAGCAGACCAGAGATCCAGTGTCTTGCTTCACAGCTGTCCACTCCTACATTTTTTTATTTAAAAAAATCATTAAATCAATTCATCAATCCAATATCCCAGTTTCCGAAAGTAGAAAATGCTAATAAGCATTACCGTTCGGAATTTTCAAATAAATTATGACATGAACTTCAATATAATTTCCCAGTTATAAAAGATGCCACCAACAGGGTGAAAAAATGGTAAGAATATACATAAGTTAATATGACATACAATGAATAAAAAAAATACACATATTTATAGGTAATATAAAACTTGTATTTACATTTGGCTTAGCGGAGTGTACATGTACTTTTAAAATCTATTATTGCCATCACTGTTTGAACGATGCATGCAGGGCTGAAAATCAATTAAAATATTTTATATTTTCTTTTCATCTTGCCTCCGTGTAATGGATATTAAAGCGGTATTTATAATAGAGTCTGTTCACTCAGCCGCCATATTTTCACAGCCTCCGGCTGCTCAAACAAGACCATGTCCTAAATCTAAATGAATGGGGGAATCCTGATATCTCAAAAACAGTTCTCTGAACTTGTGATTGCTGATATGTCGCATCCGTACCGCACTATAAATGTTGTTTCTTATGTTCGAATAACTTCAAACGCATCGTGTTTTAAATGAAAAAAAAGGACTGGATGAATGTTAAAGTTAATATTGCCGTACAAACGGAGGTCAACCTCATAACAAGAATGTTACGTGATGAACGAACCTTCGAGAGAGTTAATCATCTACTACAACAGAGCGTTATAAAAACCATTCTCTTGTACAGCTTCACCATGTCTTGCTCACAGACACACAGCTCAGTGTCGTCTCTGTGCCAGTGTACATGCTTCGACGCGAATGAAAGGAAGGAAACGCACAGCACCCGTGCCCGAGCAGAGCACACAAATGGCAGGATGCGGTTCATATAGCCTGGACTAACGAAAGCCACATTATCAGTTAAATAATAGCAGAAGGATCGGGTGTGCAGTAACTGAACGAGACCCGAGGGCCGTACATTGATCCAGGGCAAAGTTTCACACTGGACCAGTTTGCAACTGACTGATAAGTCAATGGCAATCGTTAACAATCACTCAACTGATCGCCAACAATGTCACCGCACCTTAAATGTATAATTAGCATCTTCGCTCGCGGCCATTCAGACGCGTGCGAAAACCCAGCGTTCGGATCGCAGCGCGCCGTCCAGCAGTGTCAATCTGTGCGTGTCAGGTTTTGGCGTTTAAGCCAACTTGAGGAGTGGATTCAAAAGGAAGCACGTAGCCAGAGCGCTGCAGGGCTGCTGCAGAATTTAAACTGCAAACCTGACACTTACTGACAAGCTGACACTCGTCTGACTGGAGAACTGCTGTCAGTAACTTCTCGCTCGGTCTCTGCCAATTCCACTCCTCTCCCTCTCCAAACGGCATCTCATGTTTAATCAGATTTAATTTCACTATCCGTGAGAAGAATGTCCTCATGTAACGAGAGCTTGCAGTATCAAAATGATTTTAGAGGCACTGTAGAATTACCCTTGAATATTGTGATCATTTTAATGCGCTTTTGAAATGCCCGTTAAAGGGAACGCTTCGATTTTGTTGAAAATGGACTCATTACCCCTTCCCTCTATGCTCATTTTTAAACGAGATGCTTCTGGTCTAATCAGATTCAATGACCTATGCTAAGCTATGCTAAATTTTCTACTGCCAGACCCGGTGGGTCAGAAGGATGGATCCAAAAGCGTTAAAACTTTTTAACTCTGGGGGAGTTGGAGAATGCGTCTATTTACAAAAGCTGTGTTCTTTTGAGTTTCTTAAAAAGCTGAAGTGACAGATCGTCAATTAGCATCACAACCCTTGCTTGTCTTTCCATCATAAGTAGCTTTTAGCTTTGTAACTGAGAGCAAATTGAGTGCAAATTGAGTACGTTTGAGCCACACGCCTCGCATTGAATTCTCTCCTGTGGCCTCATGGGATACTAAAGTGCCCATCAAATGTGCAAACCAGAATCTCAGCAGAAGCTCTAAGTTACCTGGGTATTGTTTTTTTTTTGCATACTACATAGTAGTAAAGTAGAGTAGAGATGATAACGGTAAAGGGCCAGGTTTACTAAACAGGGCAAATTAGCGTGAGAACGAAATGGTATTGCGAGACTCCTAGTCGAGGGCTCCAAGTCGTTAAAAATCACTTGGTTTGGCAAATTATGCTTGTTCAATGTGTTCTTGCTTTCTAAATAAGTTAATACACGTGAAAAAATCCTCTCCCTTCTACCACGCGCTCTCTGCGGTGCCTCTTCTTGGAACAAACTGCATCCGAGCGCAAAATAGTTTAAAGGAACACTTCACTTAGGCTCATTCTCCAACTTCCCCAGAGTTAGCAAGTTTTGCAAGCTGGGGACTATTTTCCACAGGCGCTGCGTGATATCACTGCGCCTGCTGCGGCCATGTTATGGCAGCAAACTTCCATGAATATTACACCAGAATGGGAGCATAGTTCCTAATTTGAATTTTCCATCAGTCTTAGTTCACAAAAAAAACAGAAGAGTCAAGTTTTAAATAGGAAAAATATAGAAACTCTTTGGTCATTTTTATAATTGGTCTAATTGGATTCAATGATCTATGCTAAGCTATGCTAAAAGTGCTATCACAAGACCCGGAGATCGGCTGAATGGATTTAAAAATTGTAAAAGTGGAGTGTTCCTTTAAGACATGCTTCATTTGGCCATTAAATAATAGCACAAATACCCAAAATTCTGACTGATGCCGTTAAAATTGTTGAGGATTAATTTGAATATTAAAAAAAAGATTAATTACTCAGTGGTTTCTGAATCTGTAAGACATTCCTAATCATCGCACAGATGGAAATAGAGCTTTTAACACAGACAGCAACTTAACTACTGCACAGTGGTTGAAGCACTAATGCCAGATGGACTATTTTAACTATATCCTTACCTTTCTGTGCCTTGAACGTGTTAGTTGCGTTTCTTTCTATGCAGTGATTTCATCAAAAGTATCTTAATTTGTGTTCTGAAAACGAACGAAGATCTTCCAGGTTTGGAACGACACGAGAGTGAGTAATTAAAAGGTTAGCCTAAGTTTTTGGGGTGAACTGTTTCTTTAAATGGACCTAAAAACAAACGAACAAAAAAAAAAAAAATCGGTCATAATTTATGGACTCTCTCTTAATCACGCAGGCAGAAGAGAGCGCCGATTTAGACACAGATAACAAAACTATAGCGTTTCTGCCGCTATTCATCACGTTTATGACTTTCCATATGTCTTCACATATTTCTCTTATTTACGCTTTCTTTTTACATCTGTTTCTCCTCTTTGACTCCCTTTCTGTCTCTGTTGCCATTTCGCTTGAAGTGCTTACGCAAGCTTTCAAATTTATTCGGGCAAGATCAAAATGAAATGTTAGGGGAATTACATTCACTCAAACCCCAGTGTGGTACTTACAGGAATTAATGGGCACTACAGGAGCGAAACGGTTCCAACAGCAAACCCGAACCACGTCGTTCCAGACGGTCCGTGCTGAGGCTCACAATGCAGTTCACCGGAGATGAACAATTACCACAGCAATAACAGTTTGTCCTGCAAAAACAGCACTGAGACATCTTCCTCCAAATGGTTAATTACAAATGATCTGGATTACTTAAAAGCCCCTAAGTGGGTAATTTTAGAGGGTAATTTTGAGCAGAATATCGAATGCCTCTCTGTGCGATGCTGAACACTCATAGTGTTTACTAGATTCTAGGTACACTAGGCAGTTGATTGGTTGTTTGTGGCTATAATGACACCCATCACAAGCATGGGGCATAAAAAACGACAAATACGGTTTTTTAGTTCTGCCATGAGGGAAAATGCATATTTAAGTAATTTCATTCTAATTTAGAAGAACTTAGATGTCTTTCAGATAGCCCAAATGTTAAGTGAAAAAGATTTGAGACAAGCTCTGATTATATTCGCAAACGGGCTCATAAACCCAGGTTTCGTTATTATACAATCGCAATAAAATACCATTTCATTGTTCAATATACTTAACATTGATTGTTTATATTGTGATTACTTCCAAATGTCTTTTGGGTTCCGCTTTACAAGCAAGCGTACACTAGGGTTCAAACATTAGAGGTCTATTGGAAATTAGCCTCTTATATGAGCGTTAAGATAACATTTATTTGATCAAACATACAGTGAAGCGTTGCTACAATTTAAAATAACTGCTTTCGATTTGAATACATTTTATAATGTGATTTATTTCTGTAATTTTAAAATGAATTTATGCCTCATTAATCCAGTATTCAGTGTTGCATGAACCTTCAGAAATCATTTGAATATGCTGATTTGCTAAATTATTGTTATCAATGATGAAACACTTTACTGTGACCTCTCTCCGTCTCATAATAATACACACACACACACACACACACACATATATATGTATGTGTGTGTGTGTGTGTGTGTATATACACATATACACATACAAACCACTACGTTTTCCTTTTTAATTTTAATATACACACACACACACACATATATATAGTGGTTTGTATGTGTATATCTATCTATCAGGGGCACTATTAATTAGGTGTAAATGTATTATTTATTGCATGTATTATTTAGTGCTATGCTCAGTGAACACAAAGAAACAACTTTAACACACACACATATATAACACAATTCCCTCCTCAGCCTCAAATCCTGTTTGTCTAAAACGTCTGCAGCGCCCCCTGTCTGCTCCTCACACAAACTATGCAAAGCTTCTGATGAAACAAACCGTGAGCACCTTCTGCCGCGGAGCACCTGGTCAGCATGGAAATCCTTTTACCAGCCGTGTTTGAGCTGGATGCTGTGGAAAACTACCAGAGAAAGTTGGCCGGCCCGCTCTCCTGAGCGAAACTGCAGAGTCATCAGCGGGTTCTGCTGCACTGCAGGGACAGAATGAGGCCGCCGGACAGACACATGTTTATGCGGAGAGTAAAATCTGCAGCGTCCCTGCGCTGACCGACCTCACCTCAAAACTATAATTACGCAGAGAACGTTAACACTTGAACGGGAGTGTTTTCCAGTAAAACAACGACGTAGATCTTTTCAGCAATCCAGAGAACACCAATAAAGAGAAAGAAACATTATACCGTTATACTTTTTCCTGCGCAGCGCGGCCAAATATTGTGATCTGCACTGTGAATTATCAATTATGAACATTTCTAGGAACACCACGAGCGCCACACAATGATCCGGGCTTAATTGTGGGGTTCAACCTTGAGTGTTTACAAGGCAGCTGAAATCAGTGTTTTGTGTGCGTAGGCGAGTGGATTCCGTGGAGGCGTCTGACGACAGAAAATGACGGACGTTGCACAATTACGTCGATGTATAGGTGTCAAAATGCCCAAAATAAAAACCCACAGCAGCACAGTGAGCTACTCTACCTGTCAGCGTGTCACCCACACAAAAAAAACTAACCTCAGCCGAGATTTAGAGAAGCGGTCAATTGTGTAAGTTTCAAAATCTATAGTTTTGTCGGTGGAGCAAGTTCTTAAATATTTTTCTGTAAATTCCAAGTAATCCACAGAAATTATCCTATAAATTCCAAGTGTATGTATTTCTATTTAAATCGTCCAAATTATCTGTTATTGTTTTAATACATTAGATAGTTTCTTAAACAGTTTTTCAGTATTTTAGATTGATTTCTGAAGGGTCATGTGACACTGAGGACTGGAGTAATGATGCTGAATATTATGCTTTGCAATACAGGGATCAATTACATTTTTATATATAATAAATAGAAAAAAAGTTCATTTTAAATAGCAGTAATAATAATCATATTTTTTTCCTTTATATTTGATCAAATAAAAGCAGCCTTGCTGAACATAAGACGCTTCTTTTAAAATATTTATGGAAAAAATACTAAATGTTTGAAGGCTATTGTATATATTTAAACGATATATATCATGTTTATATACCTTATAAAGTGACGTATTAGCCAACCACTATTGCTGCCATGTTGCATCATGCCTTTGATAGGCAAGGAATAAGAATTACATGCAAATGTAATTAATTCAAGTAGTGTTTCAAAAGATATTTTGGCATATTACATCATATTGAAATCTTCTGGTCTTCTGGTGCGCACACACACACACACACACACACATTACTAGAAGAGGACAACTGATCTGTGAGCCATTGACTTTAGAAGGCAAGCTAATTGAAAAGAGCCTGTGAGCAGATAATCTGGCACATCTATAGCGGTACATTTGATACTGATCCAGCCCCCGCTGTGCGCACACCTGTCTTTTGCGACACACACGGAACCTGAGTGTGTGTGTGTGTGTGTACTGGCATTTGTGGTTTACGAGGACACAAATGTGTATAATCACATGGGTACTATAAAGTTACACGGTTTATGAGGACACTTCCTGTGTGCTGTAAAACAAAAGGCTTAAAAAGTTTACTAAACAGTGTTTTAAGAAATTAAAAAAAATTCCTGTAAGGGGTAGGTTTAGGTTTAGGGTCGGTGTAGGGCGAGAGAAAGTACGGTTTGTACAGTATAAAAACCATTACGTCTATGGAGAGTCCCCATAAACCACAAATGCAATGTGTGCGCGCGAGTGTGTGTGTGCGCGTGCATGGATGAGGTTTGTACAGACCGACACTGTAAACAACTACAACTTTTAAAGCCCAACTCGCCAAACGTGCCGTTTATCCTAACACAAATGATTTAGTGCGCCTCACGGTTTATGGATCATTTATAGAGTCATAACCACATCACACATGACCCAGATGGTATTTTTCATGACCATGTGCATCTTGAACTCAATATGTGTGTCTAAAAACTCTGACTGGGTTCCACGAGTGAAGAAAGAGTGCCTGAAACCCCATCCAAGATCTGTGTCCAACCCAGCCATTAACTTAATCCATCCTGAACCACTTCAGACTACATGCTGTTCTACCGTACATACGGATTTATATCTCCACCCTGAGATTACCTCTCTCTCTCTCTCTCTCTCTGTCTCTCTCTCTCTCTCTCTCTCTCTCTCTCTCTCTCTCTCTCTCTCTCTCTCTCTCTCTCTCTCTCTCTCTCTCTCTCTCTCTGTCTCTCTCTCTCTGTCTCTCTCTCTCTGTCTCTCTCTCTCTCTCTCTCTCTCTCTCTCTCTGTCTCTCTCTCTCTCTCTCTCTCTCTCTCTCTCTCTCTCTCTCTCTCTCTGTCTCTCTCTCTGTCTCTCTCTCTCTCTCTCTCTCTCTCTCTCTCTCTCTCTGTCTCTCTCTCTCTCTCTCTCTCTCTCTCTCTCTCTCTCTCTCTCACACACACACACACACACACACACTCGTGAGGCACATCCTGATTAATCCTGATTAAGGTTAGAGTACAGCCCCTTATGTTCACCAGCACTGTCCTCCAGTGCTGCCCATTCTCTCGCTCTTTTTCCCACTCTGGAGAAGCGGATCTCAAAGTAGTTGATTCTGCTTGATTCGATTCTCAATTTCATGGCTGCTGGCTCAAGGGCCTGCGCTAATAAATCAGTCAAGCCGCGTGCGTTTAAATGACTTTCTGTGCACGAGCTTTCAGAATAAACACTAGGGCAACTAGGGCCATGACATTTAAAATACTCGCGATTTATTTACAATGACGCTGATCACAAACTTAAGCAACTGCTTTTTGGTCAGATCAATGCGGCCCTGGTAAGCATAAGAAACTAACCAAAAAAATGATATAAACTGTGCGAATACGGCCCAGTCATAACAGCAAGGTATGATAAAACCAAACTAAAATACTGCACATCATTCAACTCACTTATCCGCGTGGGTTTGTTCTTGATCAAAGAAACAGAGGTTGTTGCTGACTAATTATACTACTTCCTGTTGTCCCCAGAGAACCCTAGAGGAAATTCGGTGGAGTTTACAGGCAATTAACACAAATGAAACAAACATGGACGACGGACAAAGTGGTCTTCTGGGACAAGTTCCGTACGAGTGTCCCGTCTTGAGAAACCGCTCAAGTGAAAGGCCGTGACGCTGGTGGCCCAACACAACCCCACACACTAAAACTGATCCAGCCAAACTGTAACTAGAATTATTTCTAGTCATGTGTGCGAACGGTTACCTGCCGACTTATTTGGTTCACTTATTACTCACCGGTGGTAGAGTTACGGTCACATTCGGCACGTGTTTTAGAGCTGGTGCGCAGCGCAAAATAAAGACGTGCATATATTCTGGAATCTGTGGACATTAGAGTCTGCAGATCTGCAATGCATCAGACTTCATCTATCTGTACTCTCCACACACACACACACATATTTCCCGTCTCGCTCCATCTGTAATCTCATCCATTGTTATGAGGGAAGAAGGGAAAGAAGAATGTGAAAAGTTGGGAGGCAACATTCCAGCATCTGGAAGCGTTCGGGCACACGTGTGTCCCTTTCCGGATCTCTCCCTCCCTTCGCTCTCTCTTTCTCTCCGTGTCCGTCTGTCTCCCGCTCCCCTCCATCTTTTTTCTTTCAAAGAAGGAATTCTGAAATCCGATCCCGGGCTCGTCTTTCCAAGTGCAACTCGGCACACAAATACACACGCGCTTGAACATTAACGACTGCCATATGCAATCTCAACCGCGCACGAAAACCACATCACAGGTCATTTAGAGTCAAAACAATCAGATACTTCCAAAACAAACCCGCGCATGAAACCCACTTTGACACAGCGCTAATGAAGCGTGAGCGATGCTGAGACCCGTTCGTCCCAAAACCAACGCAAAGCCGGGCTTTTCGGCAATGATGCGGTCTTCACATCCCGCTACAGCTTTCGCAGAGGTCACGTTGTGTTTATCTGCTGACATTAAAATGCATTTGCATCAGACCCTTTGGGGGTTTTCACAAACACGGAGGAAAGCCGAGCGCATGAAGAAAAGCTATGACGCTTCCTTGAATCAGAAACCTGAAACTGGCACATCTACAGTTGCTCCAATAAATAAGTCAACAGTCATTCAGAAGTTGCTTCTGTCCAGAGATACTGCAGTGCCCTTATTTGGGATACAGTTTTATCCCTGGAGGTCTATGAAACGCTCTTTAACATAGTGGATGTTCACTATATCGTGATATAAGATTTTGGTCATATCGCCAAGCTCTAACAATAACACTATGTTTCTGAGCGAATACTGGAGAAGGACAATTCTGCGGAGAGAATCTTATCTTGGATAAGAATAATTAAAACGATTAAATCTGTAATCTGCAATGATTAAATACACAATTATTCCATGGCAGAAATAAGCTTCCATACCGATGTCTTCACTCAAATTATGTTGCGTTCGATTTGCATAAAAACTTTGTTGAATCAATGGATAAGCCTACGCTGCACTGCAGGAAGTCACCGACTATAACTGAAAACAAACAGCTTCTGGTTGTGTTTTCGCTCTGAACTGAAAGTGTGAAGTTTACCGCCCCTGTGGAAAAATCGCCCCGCAGTCTAGATCACGCCTCGCTCGCTTCAGGGTTTAAACCAGCAGCTATCTGGTTATCCACCCTGAGCCCCACGGAGGCCTGGGATTGAGCGACGGAGGTGGGGAATGCACCTGGCGACGGGAGGGACGGGGGCGGCTGCTATTTTTATGCCGAGTTTGACAGTTGGGCGGCTGATTGGGTGCAGAGCGAAAACCGACGCCAATCTCTGCACAGCGAACGCTCGAGGCCTGCACGGAGACCTTGAGCAAGACCCTACACCTCCATCGGTGCCTTTTACACATCAACATAACACACGCACATGCCTTAAAAGGCAGCACACCGCTCGCAAGCCAACCTACTGACCTGCACTAGTAAGAGCACGTAACTCGGAGCCCTGAGAGGCACGCTCGACCACACTAGACGCCAACTGGGTCGCAACCCAAATTTGAGATTTGAGTCTGTTTTGATTGGGTGATGCTGAATAAAATAAAAATGTAATGAAATGGAAATTTGTCCAGTGAAAAACTAATTTAGCCCATGCTATTCCTGAATGCTATCTATTACATTTGAATATATTATGAAATTATAAATTCATTTTACATTTAATCGTCATTTACAAGGACATTTAAATATGTTTGGAGAACAACATAATTCAAAAAGTTAAGTGAGTAGCAAAACAGTGTAAATGTATCGTTACATGATATTAATATCTATTATATATTCAAATATATACTTAAATGTAATTATTTCTTTGAATTCTTTAGATTTTTATTTGTTTTGCAAAAATTCATTAAACAATACAATCAATTATAGAGACAAATTATTGACAAACAACTTTGGCATCAACATTTCTTTTTAGAATCAGCGTTAATTAATTTGTTTTATTAATTTATTGTTAATTAATATCAATAATAATAAAAACAAAAAGTTACTTGTAATCATATTCGTATAATAAAAATGATTAAATAATACTAAATGCATATTTTACTTACTTTTTATTTTATTTATTTTTCTATTTCTATTTATTTAATAATGAGGTATATCTATTCTATGTATTTTCATATGCTTTTTCATTTTTACATCCATTTATTTTTTGATAATGAGGTATACTCATATGTATTCAAGATGACGTAAACAAAATGTCATTTAAGAACGTTAATTAATACAAAATACACGTGCATTGTAAGATTTTCTTTTTTAATCACGCCCGTATCATAGATGTCATGACAGGAAATCAGTCCGCTTTCTATTACATCGCCTATATTTTTCAAGCTTAGCTTCGCTGTCGTCATGACCAAAACCACATTCTACATTGTCAAAAACCACATTCAGATCTTCCAAGAACCAAAGTGAGTTAAACGGGCTTTCGCGTCAAACCGAAAACTTTGTAAAGAGCGAGTTGAATCTCCGCTGCCTGCCTTGTGTGACGCAGAGACGGAGGTGACAAGGTTGCGTGCGGCCGACATGCGGTCTGTCTCTGACGGATGTACCTGTGGTGCAAAACTGATACCGGCTCTGGTTATACACGCTTTAGTGCACTTTTGCGTTTTGCGACCTTCAACTTCGGCATTAGAAAAGCAGTTTCGGGGGAAATCGAAGTCATAAGCCAAAGCTAGATTCAATTTGACTGATAACCGAATAACAAATTCAATTTGGATGATGTGGTTTGATAACAATTAGCTTATTTACGGATTTGAAAAATGTAATAAAAGCTTATTTATGAGGAAATAAGAGAAAGTGGAAGTCGAGGGTCGACGGGCGGGGGGGCATTGCAGGACATTGTAGAGACTGTCACACACACACACACACACACACACACACACACACACACACAGCAACAGTCGCATCCAATAATTCGGACAGCAGCATGACATGTGCACAAAAATCTCAAAACAGGCCTGAAATGAAGTTTTCCATTACATGCACCTGCAGAAAAATCTGCCTGTTTTCTCTACGCAGTTAACTGGCCCCTTTACTTTTACATCGCATCCCTGCCAGACACTGCCACATCACCAAGGTAACTCAGAGCAGGACAAACTGAGCGCTCAACCCTCCTCCGAGCGTAACCAAGCAACAGAATCAAGTTATATAATCAGCACAGAATTTCATTGATCAGCGGTTATATGACAGGATATTCAAGCTGGCGCTCTCAAGTCAACAATTAAGGTCAAAGTCCTTTTACAAAGCTGCATTAAAATTCACCATCAGCAAACAAGTTTGAATTTTTTTACGACCTTTGTATCAATTTACAAAAGTTACTCCGCTGTGAGGGGGTTTCCAATATAGCATGTATGCGAGAAACATTCAATTTGATTCATCTGACTGCTATTACAAAAAAATAATAGATGCATCAAATTAAAAAAAAAAATTTTTGTTTAGTCAACTTGAAATTTTAAGTTACGTAATGTTAATTTAAGCGACAATTGAAATATTTTAGTTGACGAAATTAAAAAATTAAGTCGGCAGGATTTCAACTATTTTTTTACACGTCAATGAATTCTCCGAATCATGAAAACGCTACTTGTTATTTGCTCAAACGGGAAAGCAAAAATATATTTGATGCATCTACCATTCGCTGCTCACATACGTTTAAGAGAAACCCAGAGGTGTAATTATGCAACAAAAAATGCCTTGTAATATTTAGTTCCACAAACAGTCTGCTCCGGCACACGTGCAAGGCGATAAAAGCCGTTTGCGCCCTTCTCGGTTTGCATTATGCAATTACGCTCGTCACCTGTAGCTATCAGAAAAATCCCTTTACCTCCAACGGCCCCTCTGACACGGCTGACAGACATCAACGCGTTCACAAACCTCAAGTGGACCCTTCATGAACGCAATAAATACATTCCTGCTGCCTCCGGCACGAAATGTTATCTGACTAAATGATCTGCCCTGACAGCCAGAGCTCTGAAACCACCACACCACCGTCACACAGCCAGCTCTGCTGCTCCATTAATGCTATTCCGTCCCAATATATGCACACATATCAATACGGTGCAATAACGTCACAGCTGTTTTATAGCAGCGATATTATTTGTGTGATATACGTCTGTTTAACAGAGCTTTAAACGATAAAGCAACCTAATTCACCATCGACTTCCTCGTGAACGGTTGATATGACTTAGCTGTTTTGTTCTAAAACGTATATTACCCACAGCCATTTGAATTTGCTGGGATTTGTAAAATGTCAGTTGGAGCAACTTAGCCCTTGCCAAGCATAAACTCACATCGGTCGCAGGCCACATTCAGAAACGCTACTTGTGTGCAATTTAAGCCGTAGCGTGCCGTTTTTGTTTTCACAAACAGTTCAATCTGCAGTCATTTCTAATTAAAATGTCATTTTTGATTAGAATCAAAAGTCGATCGTGTGCGGCTTACGTTTGTTCTCCATTCTTGAATTTATTTGCACTATCACAGCGACGTTCGAATTAAAATTGGACCAAAGATCCAGTCATACAGTTAAATTATGAGCATAGGACGCAATATTTGATATTTGCGATACAACCGTTTCAAAATCTGAAATCTGAGGTTGTGAAAAAAAAGCTAAAATACTGAAAAAACAGCCTTTAAAATGGTCCACATGAAGTTATTTATTAATACACACGTAAGTTTTGATATATTTACAGTGGGAAGTTTACAAAATATCTTCATTGGAACGTGTTCTTCACTTGATATCTTAATGATATTTTGCATAAAAGAAAATGTGAAAATTCTGACCCGTGCAATGTTTTGTTGACTATCGCAACGAATATATTCGCGCTGCTTATGGCTTATGGTTTTGTGCTCCAGGCTCACGTGTGCTAGCATCCATAACAAACCAACGAACCGATGTGAACGCTGTCCATCCTTAACTCTGCGTGACACTGGTCGTTTTTAACACTATTTACGGCAGATGGAGCGGACGTCACGCGCAGCGAGCGCCGAGTATGCGGCGCGCGAACAAAACGAGGCGCGAGCTTTCTCGTGACAGTGGCGGGATTTGGTCTCCACCGACCCCCAGAACCCGTAAGCTACCTGCACGTTTAACATCGTTCCACCATCATCCTTCAGGAAACGCAATGCGTTCGGAGCGTTTTCCAAAGGCATGTCACGGCGGGGTTTAACAACGGAGATAAAGATAGTGAGTCTTTTGAAACCGCTCTCTTTCTTCTCGTTCTAGCTTTCTGCCCACGAACGCAGTGTCAGAGGAGCGTGGCCATACAGCTGACACGAGTGTACAGTGAGCCAGCGCGCGCACACACACACACACACACACACACACACACACACACACACACACACACACATTCCTCACTCGCGTCTATATTCGCCATGTCCGCAGGAGACTCATCTATTAATAGTCACCGTTTCATCGCACAGACGGGCACACTCACCTAAACTACCGGCGAAACCGTCCATTTCTGGGGTAAGTATCCAGGGAGATATTCCTGGTGCAATTCTGGGGAGGGGGGGAGAATTCGTCCTCTGTTTGAGAAGGAAATGGGAGAGCTGGTGTAATGCCACGCCGGCTCCTCCGGATGCGCTTAAACGCGAGAACAACGGGACGACCGACTGGCGGCTGGATCTCCGTGCGGACGACGCAGCGCTTTTCTGGGGCGGTCGATCACGGCGGCTCCCTGAGCTGCTCCACCACGATCGTTTACACCTCCGGCGGGGGAGGGAGTATAAGGAGCGCAGGGCTTTCGCGTTTCCGACTCCGCCTGCTTTGGCACGGCGAGCTTCCCTTCAGACGCGGAGCGGCGCTCGCTGCTGCCCAAAACCCGACTGCGCCCCGCTCCGACGTTACGCAGCATCTCAGTGGCTCTAGTAGTCTAGTGCGCACTGATGTCTTCCTAGGGCGTACTTTTGTATTTGTTTATACAGTCGTGGGTCACACTTTATATTAGGTGGCCTTAACTACTGCGCACTTGCATCAAGACAATAAGTCCATGTGTTCATGTTGTATTGCAATACACTTTTGCTGCTATCAGGTTTGGTGGTAGGTTTAAAGGTGGGTTAAGGTGTAAGGGATGAGTCAACAGTGTAAATATAAATTATTTAATTACGTATAGGTATTTGTTTTTAAAATACTAGTGCAATATTTAAAAAAGTATGCACACAATAAGTGCATTGCACTAAAGCAGACGCTTTTACCCAAAGCAACTTACAAATGAGGACAATAGACGCAATCAAAGCCAACAAAAGAGCAACAAGCATGACACGTTTTGGTTAGCCGTTAATTGGTTTGAAAAATAATAATGTTAATAATAAAATAAATAAGAAAGAAGATATAGATATTATAATATAGAGTGGTTTGATAATATAACGGTTTAATGTAATTGGCTGGAAGATTGCAATTGGCAAGTCTGGACAAAACAAGAGTTAGATTTGTGTTGCATGTTCCTAAAGTTAGGTCCTTTTTAATATTGCATAAAGCAAATCTGCAGGACCAGGCAGTTTTGGCAATATTACACGAAACATTAATAATTATAAATCTAATTTTGATGTGTGGCATGTCTATACACATTTGTATTTTGCCTAAATGTAGGTTATTGTAAGACTGGACGTGTATTTTCTTGCCCATGAAATATGGTATGAATGGTGAAAGGAACACATAGATAGATAGATAGATAGATAGATAGATAGATAGATAGATAGATAGATAGATAGATAGATAGATAGATACTTTCTTGCCATATGGGAACATTGCTGTTCAAATATAAGTGTATATGAATATTGAAGTAATTCAGAGCCATTATTATTCAATCATTGTTTGAAAAATGATTCGCCAAACAACAAAATGGCAACAAAAATCACTATGGCATGTATTTTTGGACGTGCAGCATGTACATTCATTTTAGCCTAACAGCTGTGGTAATACTGTACAATGGCCTTTTTTTTGTCAGTGATATGCCATGTAATTTATAAAGCATGCTATTATGACCTTGCTCCATGCTCCAAGACAAAAAGAAAGACTTAAATGTGGTTGAAGGACATCTGCCCCACAGGTGCCTGCTGTTAGTTTTAGGGTTAGTTTTAGGGCACACTGGTCCAATAAGGTAGTAAGCAAGGAAAATGCCCACCGTGAATTATTAAACTACTGCAGTGTGACCGCAAATTCTGCATGCCAAGAAATGTTTCACAAAGAGAATTCCATTGACTTAAGCGGGATTCTATAAGCTATCAGCGCTTCCAAAATGGAATGTGGGTTTTTCCAAATCATTCGATTAAGAGAGTATGGAAGGCGCCAGTGACAATGCACGGTCGGGGCCAATTAGAAGAAAACAGGTCAGTGTTTTGGTGAAGCAGTGAAATACCAAAGGTTCGGACCATTGTGTTGAGCAAACAGACGATCTCTGTATCACTGCTGCTTCTGCTCACTGTTGCTCTTAAACCCAGCTGCTGAGTCTTTGTAAATACGAGGACTCATTGTCGTGTGCAGTGGATCAGGACAGAGACAAGATTGTCCTCCAGGCTGACCCTTGAATCAGCATGGTGGGATCTTCTCTGCTCTGAGTGATTATCATTGTGCGTATGGGAAAGAGACGCGTTCGTCTCGGGCTGAGCTGTAATGTCAGCATTATAGCTTCACACGAGTGCCCTCTTCTCCTGATGACTTCCTGGCAGGGTCTGACCTCTCGCTCTGGCCAGAAAAAGAGAAGATCAGACAAAGCTTTCTTTATTTTTCACCGCTGAAGGACGAGGGAGGGAGGGAGGGAATGAAATAAGAACTGGAGAAATCCTTTTCTTTGTTTTTTCTCTCTTTCTGGGCCAGTGAAGAGAACGACACATAGGCCAAAGCTGTGGTCTCTACTGTGCAGTAGCTATTTTTCTCCTTCTTTGAAGATGATGAATCACCCAAACTCCAGCCAACATGCTGGACATTAATAATTCATCAGATGACTATGGGAGTTTAAGAATATGTTGAGTGTTAAACGTTCGCAGTGAGTCATCCCATACATTACAGCTAAGTGATGCCGCCTGACATTGTTTTCCTTCCAAGTCTCTTTCTGGCAAATTGCACAGTTTTCAAATGGTCCGGACCAGATGTGAACAATGCATTGTTTGGCCAGCCTAAGCCAGTCTAAATCTCACCTTAAACTTTGCTGGGAATACAAATGAATCCAAGCAAAATTCAATAGGCTTTCTCTGTCAGAGATGACAAATGGAATATTTAATATATTTTAACTGCAGTAGAGAACCGTAAGTGCATGATCCATTCACTAAAAAAATTGTGGATATTTGTGTGAATTTTTTGTGCAACAAAACAGATTGGATGGTAAACGTCGGTGAACAGCCATTTTCAGGTCTCTCCAGAGATGCGCAATTGGGTTTAAGTCAGGGCTCTGGCTGGGCCATTCAAGAACAGTCACAGAGTTGTTGTAAAGTCACTCCTTTGTTATTTTAGCTGTGTGCTTAGGGTCATTGTCTTGTTGGAAGGTGAACCTTCGGCCCAATCTGAGGAGAAGGTTTTTGTCCAGAACATCCTTGTACTCGGCCGCATTCATCTTTCCCTCGACTGCAGTTAGCGGAATTTTTTTTGTAACCATGGCCAGATCTGTGCCTTGCCACAATTCTGTCTCTGAGCTCTTCAGGCAGTTCCTTTGACCTCATGATTCCCATTTGCTCTGACATGCACTGTGAGCCGTAAGGTCTTATAAAGACAGGTGTGTGGCTTTCCTAATAAAGTCCAATCAGTATAATCACAGTATAAACACAGCTGGAGTCAAATGAAGGTGTAGAGCCATTTCAAGGATGATCAGAAGAAATGGACAGCTCCTGAGTTAAATATATAAGTATCACAGAAAAGAGTCTGAATACTTAGGACCATGTGATATTTCAGTTAAATCTGCAAAAATGTCAACAATTCTGTGTGCAATATGGGGTCCTGGGGTTACATTAATGAGGAAAAAAAATTACTATGCATTCAAACTTTTTACAAACATTTGTGAAACAATGGGTCACTCTCAGGAGCTCAGTGAATTCCAGCATGGAACTGTGATAGGATGCCACCTGTGCGACAAATCCTCTACAGTCAACTGTCAGCTGTATTATAAGAATGTGGAAGCGTTTGGGAATGACAGGCCATGTAAACTGACGGAGCCGGGTCAGCTGATGCTGAGGTGCATATTGCGAAGAGGTCGCCAACTTTCTGCAGAGTCAATCGCTACAGACCTCCAAACTTCATGTGTCCTTCAGATCAGAACAGTGCTCAAGAACAGTGTGCAGAGAGCTTCATGGAATGGGTTTTCATGACCGAGCAGCTGCATCCAAGCCATACATCACCAAGTGTTGGATGCAGGGTGTAAAGCACGCCGACACTGGACTCTAGAGCAGTGGAGACGAGTTCTCTGGAGTGAAGAATCGCGCTTCTCCATCTGGCAATCTGGTGGACGAGTCTGGGTTTGGTGGTTGCCAGGAGAACGGACTGCATTGTGCCAAGTGTAAAGTTTGGTGGAGGGTGGATTATGGTGTGGGGTTGTTTTTCAGGACTCTGAATGCTTCAGCATACCAAGACATTTTGGACAATCCCATGCTCTCATCTTTGTGGGAACAGTTTGGAGCTGGCCCCATCCTCTTCCAGCATGACTGTGCACCAGTGCACAGAGCAAGATCCATAAAGACACGGATGACAGAGTACATAATATATATATATATATAACTCCATTCACATTTTATTGGTTAGCAAGTTGTGAACTTATAGCCACCAGTGGGCACTGTTACTAAATAAAATATTTCTTAATATTAACAAAATATTAAGTCACATCACAATTATTAGAAAAATATTTTGAATTATTTCTATAATAATATTGCCATATAAATAATATCAAATATTATGTTGCATTAAAAGAAGATTGTTGGAACTACTATTCTTGTTTCGTACTTTTATTGACATTATTGTCTCATATATCAATATGGTTTTGAAGAACTTCTGTGTGTGTGTGTGTGTGTGTGTGTAAAGAGCAACACGCTCACAAAGGACAGGACACTGTCCAGAGCCGACACCTTGATGAACTCTTTGCTGAACTCACCCCAAGCAGATTCCGCCTAAATGATATCTAATCAGGATCAAGCACCCACAAGAAAGGAATGTGCCCTATTGTAACCTTTTATGGGGGTGGCTTTTTCTTTATGTATAAATAAAGATGTGTGAGGGGCTGCGTTTCAGAAGCAAACTGAAGAGAGCTGGAAACAGTTTGCTTCCCTTGCAACTGAAGCGACGTCACTTGCAAGTTACACATTCGAACAAATTCTCGTGTCTCTTATTGAGTCTTGAATTATTGAGTTGTCTTCGGGCAGGTAAAGAACCTTAAAGGGGCATCCAGACCCAACATTAATTTGGTGTTTCCGCCCGGTTACCAACATGGCAGATCGGAGAAGAGGAGGACGGAGAGGACCTGAGAGAATATCTCTGCGCAGAGTCGGGCAATAGACGCCTGTCTAAAATCCTCCCTCGTGAATTCGTGGGAGGTCAGTGAATCTCCGTCTGCAAAAATCTACTTCTCTGCGCTGTCTGACGGTGACCACTTACAGAAGACATCTCAGCGCTAATCAGGTAATTATAAATCGTCGTTTGAATGCATGCAATAGAGTTGTGTCCCGGACAAGGCTAGATGCCTGTTTTCTGATTGAGTGTTAGTTACACTGAGCGATAAGTTTCGCTCCGACGAGGGCTAGATGCCCGGCTAGATGTCAGTTCCGCAACAGATTCTAAGTAAAACGTTAGATACGTTTTGTCGTCGACCCATGAGGCTAGATGTCTACATGTCAGTGTTTTTCTGATTGAGTGTTAGTTACACAGCGATAAGTTTCGCCCGGACGAGGCTAGATGCCCGACTAGATGTCAGTTCCGCAACAGAATAAAATTTCTGAGTAAAACGTTAGATGCGTTTTGTCGTTGACCCACAAGGCTAGATGTCTACATTTCAGTGTTTTTCTTCTGATTGCTGCAACAGCATAAAAATTTCTGTGTAAAATGTTAGATACGTCTTGTTGTCGACTCATAAGGCTAGATGTCTACATTTCAGTGTTTTTCTACTGATTGCTGCAATAGAATAAAAATTTCTGTGTAAAATGTTAGATACGTCTTGTTGTTGACTCATAAGGCTAGATGCCTACATCTCAGTGTTTTTCTGATTGAGTGTTAGTTACACAGCGATAAGTTTCGCCGGACGAGGCTAGATGCCCGGCTAGATGTCAGTTCCGCAACAGATTAAAATTTCTGAGCAAAACGTTAGATACGCTTTTGTCGCGACTGAGGAAAATTTTGTGTGAATGGTATGAATGATAGTATGTATGTTATTGATTTTACAAGGAAATCAATAAATTAAAGGAACATTAGGAAAAGTCACTAGTTGAATCTTTCTTCACATTATCGTGAAACAGTGACTTTCACATAGAATTTAAAGGGGTGGTATGATTCAAAATTGAGAAAACTGGTTGAGTTAAACGGCTATACCCGCAGACTATTAGAGCCTGTAGAAGCTTGGTATAGTGGACGATTTCATTCAACGTGTGGTTTATCATTGAATCATACCTAAAAATGGGGAACGATAACAGTAAACTGTCAGGAGATGCTAAATTCATGGAAACATATGCCCCGGTAGCTGCAGATACCTGGTGGAATGGACAAAGAAATATCCATGGTTTCAAGGCAAGTTAATTCTGCCTGAGTGCAGTAGATTGGTTGAGGCACTGACAATATGCATCTCATTAAAAAGGGAAGTAAAAGCTCGTGTACGAATTACAAATAATTGAAGCAATGAAATGGTTAGAGCAGGCTGGAAAAAGATCTCAGGAGAGGGAGAGAAAAGTAAATCAAAAGGCTCAGTTTTGTGCATTACAAAAAGAAGATCCAGGTGACATAGTGGGCCGACCTCTCGCACTACGTGCACAGGAGGCACGACGAGAGGAACAAAGAATAGAGCAAATACGCAGAATACAGAATGAAACAGAACAAACAATACACGCAGATGACACAAAGAAAGATATAGGGACCCCTAGTACTGCAACAAATGCTGCATTTAGCCCCAAACAAACATCATATGATGAATCTGTCAGTGCTTTACATGCACATGAACAGAAATATGGCTATAGTGAAGGGACCTCTTCCCCACCACCATACATACCCCAACATGATCAGGGTCAATTTTACCCATCCATTCAGGTCCCGAATCCTCATTTTGGAGTGAATGGGGACCAAAATAGATGCATGTTGGTTTTTAGGCCCTGGTCGCAAAATGAGCTGAAAGAAGCAGTCAATGGACTAGGTCCTCTCGATAACATAATACAATGGGTAGATAACCTTAAAATGTTGGTCACCACTTACAATTTGAATGGAACAGAAATAAATATGGTGCTGAGAATGGGTCTGAAACATCGATATGGAGCCGTAAGGGGAGACTATACTGGACAGAATGCTGGAGGTGAAACCTTAGCACCTAATTCAAATGTTTTAGCTAATGCATTTGATGCAGTATGCCTGAGAATCACCACTAGTTTGGCTACTAGGCCAGACTATGCAAAAATAGCACAGTGTAGACAGAAAGAAGGTGAAGATGTATTCGAATACAGATCAAGAATGGAAACCGTGTTCCAAGCTAATAGTGGAATACCAATAAATGATGATGCAGCAAGCCCTTATCAACAGCACCTAAAACAGGCCCTCCTCACTGGTTTTCTACCACCAATCTCCAGCTTTATTAGAAAGCACAATGTTAATACACCCACCGATGGGGTAACACCCATCATGAATTATGCTGCACAAGCTCAAGAGGTGTTAAAAGATAGGAAGTCTAAGACAGCCCAGGCCCAGGTCTTAGCCCTGATAGGTGACCTTGTGCAGGTTGGTAAAGGTATTACCACTGAAACCTAAGACAGAGCAACAACTGTGGATCAAAGAAGGGGATGAATTGAGAAATTAACTTTATATATAGATATAAAGGCAAAATATGTTCATCACGAAGTTTGTTTAAAACAGCCGCAGTATTGACACATAGGCAAGCGAATGTGTCAACAGGAGGGATGGTGCACAGGGTAGAACAATACTTCTATGCACCAGGCTTTATAAATTACTCAAAAAATTTTTGTAGATCATGCTTGATCTGCTGCAAACACAACTCACAGGGAAATTTAGGCCTAAGCGCTGTAAATTTCCAACACCAGAACACCCTTTTCAATTTATTCACATGGACTTCATTGAATTATCACCATGTCAACAGTATAAATATTGTCTGGTCCTGATTGACCCTTTTTCTAAATGGGTAGAAATTGTACCAAGCAAGCAGGCTGACGCACTGACAGTAGCAAAAGCTATGAGTAAGATGCTGAAATTGATGGATGTTGCAGGTGCAAATGGCCTGCCAGATACTCCTTTGTCTCCACAGGATCAAAAGGTGAAACCGGGTGACAGCATGTTGATGAAAGTCATCAAACGAAAGAACTGGTCGTCACCAAGGTGGGAGGGGCCGTATACTGTATTCCTGACCACACCCACGGCATTGAAAATCGCTGAGAAAGCCACGTGGATTCACCAGAGCCACTGTAAACTGCTGAACGCCTGGGATTCGAGTGAGGGTGGAAGTCGGCCGGTATCAAAACCTTTGGCTGCTGAAGAAACCAACTAATCCCTCACTCCCAGCTATGGGTCTCAGGGTTCCCCAACCCAAATGGGTGGTAAGTGGACTCGGGTGTGTAGTAGGTTTTGCTGCCCTCCTCACCATCATCATCGAAACTGTGAAAAGGAACATTGTGAGACTGAAAAGATGGACAGACAGCCACCCGGACGAGTGGATGTGGAAAGCTGTTGTACGTGCATTCCCAACTTGTGGTTGGTAATGGCCAGAGATAGTAGAGTGGGATCAGAGTGGGATCCCCTGTCATGGCTTAATTCAGGAAGCTGGTGGAAAATTCTTTTGAAAATCTGTGCTCCTATCATCGTTGTTTTGATTTTGTTTTGCTTATTCTCGACCTGTGTAATACCTTGTATCAGATCGATGTTACAGAAAATGCTTGCTAACACAATTGTGTCTTACACTCTGCTACAGCAGGAGGCCCGAGGGACAGGAAGAACAGGGAAAGAGCCCCTGTCAGGCAGGGAATATGCTAGGCTAGGGGTTCAAAGGGCTCCCCTGTACAGTGAAGTAAGACTGCAGAGAAGTGGAGGTTTCTGATGATCATTGTGTAATAATGTCAAACAGGAGGGAAATGTTGGAACTACTATTCTTGTTTCATGACTTTTATTGACATTATTGTCTCATATATCAATATGGTTTTGAAGAACTTCTGTGTGTGTGTGTGTGTGTGTGTGTAAAGAGCAACACGCTCACAAAGGACAGGACACTGTCCAGAGCCGACACCTTGATGAACTCTTGCTGAACTCACCCCCAAGCAGATTCCGCCTAAATGATATCTAATCAGGATCAAGCACCCACAAGAAAGGAATGTGCCCTATTGTAACCTTTTTATGGGGGTGGCTTTTTCTTTATGTATAAATAAAGATGTGTGAGGGGCTGCGTTTCAGAAGCAAACTGAAGAGAGCTGGAAACAGTTTGCTTCCCTTGCAACTGAAGCGACGTCACTTGCAAGTTACACATTCGGAACAAATTCTCGTGTCTCTTATTGAGTCTTGAATTATTGAGTTGTCTTCGGGCAGGTAAAGAACCTTAAAGGGGCATCCAGACCCAACAAAGATAAATGCCTTTGCCTTCAACAGAGTTTTGTTCTCAGCATTTAGTACGGTGTTTCAAACACAGATGGGCTACAGATTATAATAATAGTAAAACAAAATGCTTTGAAATTGGAAAATAACATCATGTATACAACTCAATAAATCAAGCTTTAGACATAAGCAAGCAAATATTTAATGAACACGAGAAATGGAAAAATAATGCACAGTTAAAGAGATTTCTTAGTGTGAAGAAGATTTAGAACATACTTTAAAGTATCTGTAAAGAGCTTTTTGTACAATGGGAAAATTCAATGTACACGCCCCTCCAAAATGACTGGGACAGTGAGGTGAGTTCAAACTAAATGTGTCAGATCCAGACGTAAATATCTGGCACGTAAATCTCTCGTCTCATCTTTTGATGTCCAACCCAAATTCCAGTCTACAGTAAAATAAAGGAATTGGTGCCAAATAAAGAACCTTTATTTTTAAGGGTTTATAAATCCGTGCGCTTTCAAAATCCCATCACTTGTAACAGTGCACTCGCTCTCTCTAGTGGCTGAAGCGAGACGTTACATTACGCTGAGAGCAGAGTGTGTGACTTCCCACGAAAACATGCCCCGTCTGCAGCTGATGTTTGCACAGCACACATTCCGCTTAAACTGTTGGTGGTTTAATGATGTGGACAGCTGATTGATGGTGAGGTCTGTACGGTGATGGTGAGAGGATCACTGGGGAGCTGGAAACCATCTGCGTGCTGGTGCTGAGAGACAAATGTGTGTGATGGTGGGCTCATTAGCCATGTTTTCATAAGCCCATTAAAGCGCGATTCTTTGCTGTGTTTTACACTAATTGGTGTACATTTGTGGCGAGGGGGTAAAATCATTTGACATGCTATCACTGCCTCTGTAGATGTCAGCCCTTACTGTAAGGCCCACCCACATCTTCACACACCCCTACTCACCAATCCAGATATTCTGAATATACAGCGTTTTTTTTTTTTTGATAAAAGGCTTTCAAACGTTTTGTTTGAAATTCTTATTTTTGTTTTTTAAAGCACTTTTGTTCGTGCATATTAGAATTCAGATTCAGAGTCATCCGTTGTTGGGCAACGATTAATCACGATTGTCTCCAAAATGAAAGTTTTCGCTATTTACAACTCAAATATTGTTGCGGGCTTACTGTTAACATATTATAAGGATAGAGACGAGACCTCTAACAGTTTCATTCACTGCTGTACGAATGACCTTCACGTCGAAGAGACAGTGTTTTAACCCGTAATGCATTTCAGAATACATTCAGGGTTTTACGGCTCTGAGAAAAGGGTGTGAATATATGTGCACGTTTTTTACACTTGACTCTTGACACGGTATAGTTTCCTACCCCCCTCCCATCTGCGAGCCCACCAAATCTAAACTTTCATTAAGGCTCCAGACGCCCCCCTGCTATACCTCATTACTTTCGCATAAACCCCCTCAACCCAAAGCATTTCACAGAGTACTGACGTGCTGAAACGCACTACAAAACCCAGTCTTATTTTTCCAGCGCCCAGAAGAACAAAAACAATATTTGCGTGACCTACGGCACATCTCTCTCACTTTCCCCAGTAATTCCCCTTAAAGTCTCACACCCAGAGAAGACGTATGAGCTGGCGCAGAGATGGAGCGCAGATAAACGGGTACGAGGCAGAGCGGAGTCATTAAGGACGTGTTGATGGAGGGATTCTGAATCATGGAGAACGTAGAGGGAGCAGAAACGAGACGCCTGACTGGGGACCCTCCTTTAGAGACCTCCTTTTGGCGCTTCGGTCCGTTCTGTTTATGTGTGGCCCTTCGCGAGGCGCCTACGCTTTTAACACAAGCGCTCCTCGTGTGAATGAACAATCCGCTCCCTGTCTGCTCACGCTCGCTTTCATCAAACACCGCCGGCGCAGAGACCTTCTATTAGCTCAGGTCTCAAAGCCACAAAGAGGAGAAAGCCGGCTTCAAATGGCTTCCGCGCACGGCGCCGGCCGACGTCAAGGCCTGCGGTTTTTCTCTCAAGGAGTTATATCAATAATGTGAGTGGGTGTTACTTTTATGATCGGGACAAAATGCATGTCAGCGACGGTTAGAGATTTGGAAAACTTTGAAAAAGTCACGTTTTTTATTTGGTACACTTTCATGACTGTGATGGCGTACAGTTAAATATTCAGTAATGTTAAAAGTGCAGTGTGTGATATTTAGGACGTACTGACAGAAATGCAATACGTGTAACTGTTTTCAAAGGTATACAAAGTGAAAATGAACAGCTACGCTTATATTAATTTAGAGTGAGCTATTTATATCTGCATGCATCTGGGTCCCCTTGCATGTAAGTCGCCATCTTGTTTGTACAGTAACCAAAGAGACAGTACAGTACAAAGAGAATTGCGTTTCGTTACTATGTTGTTTATTAGCAATGACACAATGAATAACAATAACATGTTAATTTATTCTATAATCAAGCACATATAATTCCTTAATTCACCTTTGTAAAGAAAGCTTGTTGCTGGTTATCTCTGCTGTCTCAGACTACGACATTTTAATCCCGTATAGGCCACCGTAGATTCTCTAAAGGGAGGGATGAGCGAACCTTATATATAAACCTTATATATAAATACCTTTTTTAAATATAAAAAATACATGATTTTCGTTAAAATAGACATTTAACGCAGCGCAGTCTGAAAACTGGCCTTAAACTTTCTGCTCTCAGGCCATTTGTCTTTCCTATTTTTGAGACCTGGTCTATATCTTTAAAAAGGGACGTGTTTGCTCTCTAGAGAGTTTACGAAACCCTTTCTTCACTCCTGAGTTGGCAAAGCACCAACAGACAATCATCCTGGTATGAATACCGAAATCTTATTAAAAAAACACACTGGAACAATAGAAGCTCCTGAAAATCTTCACTATCAGGAAAACCAGAAGCAACACAGACAGGGAGCTCCGGTACTTCCTTGACTCTGACATATATGTCGTCCCTATAAATATTTATTGGACATATGTAATGGAACATACCAAAGTGGAAGCCTTCCTCCTCTTTCGACCTCCCTTTATATGAAATAAACCAGACCTAGTGCGAAGAGAGAAAACGGAGAGCTTGTTTTGCTGGATGCTGCCGCTAGGGGGCGAGAGGTGGCTGCTTTCCGGTAACGGAAACCTCTTCGGGTCAGTATTAGTTTGCTAAAAATAACGTTTTTAGAAATGTTAACATCAGCCACCGCTTTCCAAAAGAGATTTCTCGTTCGTTATTTCCCAGATTCTACTCTCTCTCGCAAAAATGCACACATACCCACACAAACCATCCAAAAAACCAATATGCCAGGCAATTCAAACATCATGGCGACATTTTATTTCTTGTTTTAAACTTGAAAGTGTACATTTTCACCACAAACATGCCTAGATTTAAACGTTCCCAGCTGGTTTTGCACGTTGCGCTATCCGGCGAGGCTTTGGTTTTGACAAGTGGGTGAATGGAAGAAAATGAGCTAGCATGCCTGTTTATACATTAAAGATGTGACCCTTAAAAAAAAGAGACCTGCCAGGAATCACGGTACAGTGCATGCAGGGTTCAGAAATAATATGTGCCGAGCTAGTTGGCCGGTAACTTTATTGGGAACTGCAACATAATGTTTACATTGAATAAACATTATCGTGTAGTAATGCTAAAAGTTGTAATAAACGATGTGTGCGATTCAAATCAGAGGCATACTAAAGAAAACATCTGTCTCCTCGTATAACTTTTACCTCAGTGGAAAGATCGGCATCATAAGTTTATCTAGGGTACCTTAATTATATATTATATAATAACATACGCCGATTCCACACAATAAGCCATGTGCAACTTCCGCTAGTGGCTAATCATATATTTTAGGTTTCATTTTCACACTTAAATGAGTGCAGCAAATGAAATTAAGTGCATTTCACATATATTTCTTTGCCGTCGGTGTATAATGCTTCATATTTTTGTGGACACCAATTTAAAATAGACTGGCAACCTCGGATTTATGCAGATTTGAAAGAAAAAATTATGCGAGGGTAATAAATTATGCAGCAGACACACGAACAAAATATATTTTCCAATAAATACGGTTCCATGGCAGGAATAATACGTATTTATGAGCCATTGGGAATATTTATGGAAGGCACGTTTTCTCGTTGGAGTTAAATTTGAAGACTGGGCTGATGGCAAAACATTGCCTGCTGAAGACGAGGTTTATGTTTAGAAGAGCGTGAGCGGACTGTGATCGACACTCATTCTGCAGGCGTGAAACGATTGCTTCTTTAACACCGGATCACTTTATCTTACACTGTGGTGCGATGGAACTCTTCCTTTAAACAATAAAATGTCATTGTCTTGAAATGAATCTGAATAAATCCATTTTCAGCTTGTATTAGGCTGATATACTGGAGCCTTGGATAAAATTGACCTTGATGCAGGTTGACTATATTGTGCACCAAACGCTGCTTTGATAGACCAGATCCGAGGCATACTTCCTCAACACGAAACCTGCTCTCTCGTCATGATCAAACTGCAGGAAATGAGCCGCAGTAGGATGTGGGCCAAGACATGACCCAAATTCTGAAGGCTTTTGAGTTGCACTGTGGGGCCCTCAGGGGCCAGAGCCCCTTCAATGCCCCCTTCTATCACCCCAATCCCTGAAAAAGCCCTGATCAAAGCCTTGCCTTACCCTGCTCACCATCACAGAGTGCCCCAACATAAACAGGAAAGCCGGCTAATGTGAAAACACTGCATCATTTTCCATTTTTCTCACTGAAGGATGGCCGTTCTATTATAAACACCCATGTAGGGTCTCGTTGGAGGACAATACCCAAACATCAACAGGTCAACTTCGCATATAGTCTGACGTAACAACAGTGTCACCTCAAATGCGTGTTGATATTGTAACGCTAAGATGTCGATAGTGCCTCTCGATTGCTTTATTTAAAGGAACAGTTTAAGATCGCAGTTTTAACAGGAAGTCTTGAGACACGTACATGTTTACATTCCTCCTCCACAGGCCGTGCGCGAGTTTGAGCTGACTTAGCGCCGCGACATCCCAAACAGAGTCAGAGGAGGAGAAACGTGACTTTCGCGTCTGCTGTTGATCAGGTTTCCAGTAATAGGACCAGAACTACCGTTTAATTTCTTCATCATAACACAGACCGCCAAAAGAAGGGGGAATGGAAAGAGATCGGCCCAAATCCGCAAATGATTTGGCTGCCTTACCATAAACAGTCAACTTAAAGTCAAATCCAATTGTGGGTAAAAAAAAAATGAGCATATAGCACCATATCAAAGATGTTGATCGCATTTGCTTCGGTAATCTGAACAACCAACCTTAGCAGAACAAACCCGGACATGTGCTTCACGCCAGCGTGACAGCGTCTGGCTGTGACTCGGTGTGTCTGCAGTGTGTTCGGGTATAACCGTCTGTGATGGCTCTTGGCTGAACATTTCTGGAGCGATATTGCATTAAAAAAAAAAAAAAATTCACATAATCGTTTGCAAAAATGTTGCAACGCAAGCATCCATGTAGAGATCTAACAGATGTTTATTATCTTACTGGCGGCTTCTATGACAGACAAAAAAAGTTCTGATCTGTGACAGGTTCAGACTCCACTAAATTGTCTTTGAATACAGTTTATACCTTTCCATATATATATATATTAGGGGTGTAATGATTCACGTATTGTGTATCGTACGATTCATGGTCATTTTCCAAATGGCTAAAGTGATCATCCCTACCTATAAAAGTTTCATACATATTAGTTTGTATATATTACTATATTTTAAAAACATTTTAAAATATCAAACATATGTTTATTTCCAATAAACTACCACAAAAAGACATTTATGACATTAAAACAGTGACATCTGAGGCGTTCGTTATCATGGGAACATCCTAGCTGAAGATGAAGAGGAAATTACATCATTCCCTTCGACAAGTGCATTCCAAATAACTAAATATGTTTTTCAAAAATTGGTCAAATCTAGTTCAATATTTCACATTTTGCATTCTATTTAGAGTATAAGTAGACTACGTGCTTAATACCTGCTACCACTTTATTTAGACTTTCCCCAAACAGACATTCTGATGAGATTTGAGAGGAGTTTCTGGTTCGAGTCTCCATCGACGACCACTAATTATTAAGACTGGGTTGAAAATCAATCATAGTGTTAATGCGGCCAAGTTTGCATTGACTTTTAGATGATCCACACAGGAATATGGCAGCTATCAAGGCATTCCTATAAGCTATTCAGTTTAATTCAGCAGCTTTATCTTTTTTCTCAGGAGCCAATTACCTTCCTCCATCCCCAGCTCCACCATCAGGACTTTATCTTGAATTATGTGGTTACATTAAATTGTCATTAAGCACGTTAAAGGCATCTTCTACATTTGGTTCTGTTCTTTTTTTACTCTAGGGGTTATTGCTTCTCTCCCTGCTCTTAACCATGCAAAATTGGATGGTCAGGAAGTTTTTGCCCAGAACAGAGCTATACCGCCAACTTCTTCTTCTAACTCTCTCTCTAAAACTCAATGATGTAGCATACTCAAAAAGACTCTTAGGATAGGTAGACACCACAAAATAATCGGGCTGATCTTGAGTAAATTTTTGACAATCCTAGGTAATGTCCTGATTATTTTAAGATTATTTTATCAGAGTTTACCTTGGTTCATGTGTGGTGTGGTGAGCAAAACGATGTCCTCATGTTTGTGGCCTCTCACATTTTGAAAATCTTACAAGATTCCAATTTTTTAGTGCGTACCCAGCATTACTGGCATCTATGAACAGAATGAATCAAAGAACAAATCATTTTTCGGGAACCGACTCGAAAGATTTGAAGGTTTAGGCGCATGTCTCTATTTAAAAATCTCTTATTAAAAATATATTTGTCTCCCATTACCAGAAGCAATATTATTTCTCAGGTTTCTGGTTTCTCTCTCTTCTCTCCGCCTGAGAACATTCAGACCTGTCACGGTCAAATGTGCATAACCAGTATTAATTTCTGAATGAAGACAGACAGCTGGGCAGATCTGGAGATGACTCACTGTACCATGGAAAATGTGAACAAATCCCAGCAGTGTCTTCCCATCTGCTTTGGTCGAGAAATAAGGGATCCTACCCTGAGCAGTGTGTATAAAACATATGACGGGGTGGCGCATGCATTACAAGTGCCTTGACATTTTTTATGAAATTACTTTTTTGTAATTCGAAGCATGAAGTGCATATTTTCATTTTTAAATATATTTATTTATTTGTTATTGAATGGATGGAATGGATTTCTAACTTTTGAATCCTCAGGTTTTCTCGCTGTCATCTCTTCTTCGAAGGAAACGCTGACCACAAGCCACTGTGATATTCATCATCTAGGAATGTTCTGGATATTTAAGATCGTCCTAGGTGTGGTTGAGAAAGGACGGCGACGTCTCTTCAAGCCAAGTCTCTTCCCAGCTGCTGTCTTCACATCTGAGGTCCTGCCAGTGTAACCTCTTCGCGGCGAGGAATAAGGTATACTTGGGATATCGAATTCCGCTGTATAAAACATTGTAGAAAATAAAACGTCGGCTACACCTTAAAGCCGGGCACCTTGGGTTCAGTGTTTGACAGTTATAAATATGAGGGAGAACACACAGATTTCAAAACGTGACATTTTAAATGCCCTCTTTTAAACATTTACGCCACGGACTGCGGAATTTATTAGCAGGAAGCACGAAGTCTGACAGGTTTACACTCCGAGGATCTTAAACACGTCTCCTGTCCTTACCTCATCCCTCTGTTCCTCCTTCTGTACGGCGGGCGGCGCCTGCTCTATAGCAGTCATTAAAAGTTTTATGTAACGTCCCACAATGCATCACGACTGTTATCGCTGTGCATTTTTTGGACGCAAATGCATTTCCTGCTTGCGGTCCAGGCGAGCTGAAGTCTGTCATTTAAGAATGGAAAAGAAATAGAGGAAGTAAACAAACCCTGTAAACTAAGGGTTCCTGGCATTGGTATTTTTTTCACTCAGCTTCATTTCTTTCTTCAAAGATGTTTTTTCTGTCCCTCACGCTTCAGCAAATTTCTGGATTATACCTCTGTTTAATTCACACGAAAGAGCTGCATGAAACACAGCAATTGTTCTGTTTTGGATGCTAGCGTGGGATGCTAATGTTATAAGCATCTTCGCGCCATCTTCATATTTTTCCGGTGAATGATATAGCTGCGCTGGTCTGCCATCCGAACCATCCTTCTAGGCTATTCTCAGGCTAGCAGGAAGTTTCGACGATCTTTCTTGTCGACATCAATCACGCACAGTCTTTGGGATCTACATATTTTTTCAAATGATATTTTTAGGGTCAAAACTGACCAGAAAGGCCTGTAAACATAATTTAGTGACAGATTTAAGCAATCAGGCCTGTCCTTCTGGAGCATTGTGCTGTTGGTTTTTTACGAGGGCTGCATTTGGTAACATCAAGTCATGTGGCTTTGGGCTTTTCTCTGCGGCTTCCCTGATGGCTCGCACAACACAACAAGGCATTCAAAACTCTTGTTAGAAAATCGATGCATGAGCATACAACCTACAGAGCATAAAGCAGCACGCAGCATCAAGCATCAAATGAAAAATAGCTTCATCTTTCCTATGAACTCTGAAAAGTGGCCCTCCCTCAGGCTTTTGTGTGGGGTCATTACTGGCTGTATTATTTCAGCTGGCTTCGCTGCATATATGAGTTTTTGTGTGTGTTGGTCTCATCTGGTATAGTGACACGCAGCGAAGAGAAGTCGAGTGTGTCTTCAAACACAATGTGGTTGTAATTAGTAAAAATACTGGTGGGATAGTACCGACATGACATTTTTGCTGCCAAACACTTTGGTTTAATCTGCTCTTGCATCTTTTATGTGGCCTTTCCAATCTCTGCAACCACTGGAGATTATGTAGAAGCTTTAGGGTCCACTCATGCTTTTTTTTTTTTATAGGGTTGGTCTTAACATCTGCTCAAATTGGCTCTGTATCCAAAACTTTGATCTGCCTCGTTGTCTACTGCCTACTCACTTCTTTCCAAGGCAGCGTACTTACTGAAACGTTGCCTCGTATGTCACTCATTTGAGAAAGTCTACACAAGCAGAAAATCTGTGTCACACATTTCACTCATCATGCCATATGTGCATGACTTGACTCACAGTTGACCCTGCTCCCCTTAGTTACCGTTGCTATGTCCATGGCACTCTGACGCTGAACATCATGCTCTCTAGGGTGACCGTAAAAGTCATTTTGCCCAGACGCTTTCTGACTAGGATTTCTATATTGCCTTAAATATCTTTGTTTGCATGCAGACCAATCGGTGTACGACATCGGTTCCTTGTTTGGATCCTGTGTTGGACAAAAATCACAGTTTGTTAGTTTGTTAAAAGGCCTCGTGGGTCATTTAAAAGTCTAATTAAAAAGATTAAATGTAAGGTCATAAAAAGTCTGAAATATACATGCATATCGTATCATTACGATTTAATAAGGTCTTAAATTTGGGAATTAAAAAGCAAGAATTGTGATAAGGTTTAATGCGATTAGTAAACTAACGAATTAATTAAACGAGTTGCACGTTTAAGAGTTTTCATACTCTGATACATGCAAGATTTTGAAGCAGTTCATAATCAATAAATACAATGAATTTATGCCTAGCAGTTGCTTATGATCTACTGCTGATAGAGGTAGCAAGGCAGCGACATTTCAAAATAAGAGTCCTGGTGTATTTTAAGGTGATAATAATAATATAGAATTATAATGCAATTGAATAAAGTTAAAAGTACAACAGTTACTTTTTTATACTAAATGGTGTATGGCAATCTATTCACCATGAACTCTTGAATTTTCTCGAATAACTAATATTGACAAAATAATCTTTCTCTAATTTGTATGTATTTATATATTAGTAAATAAACCAGCTTCACTACATATGTACGTTACATGTCAAGTATCTTGTATCAAGTATTTTATAGACATATAGTATTAATTTGATTTGTGCAGGTCTATAAAAAGGTCTTTAAAAAACATGCATTTGAATAAAAAAAAAAAGTATGTGCTTTTTAAAGCACAAAGATTTCAAAACCCCTACAGTTATATTGTGGACTCACAGAGGCCCGATTCTTATGAGTTATTGTTCTAATTTTGGACACAAAGAGATCGATTATTGTTCTAAACGAAGTGGCGGTTATCATTTTTGCAGGAGTATCCCGTCAAAATGCAGTCTGTAGTTTCAAAAACCTATTCATTAAGTCATTATGTATATACTACGAAAAAAAAGTGAAAATGTACTATCACCGACACCTCAGCAAAGATGTGTTGAATTCCTGGGGGTGAATGCGAGAGTGTGTTTTTTATCCCAGACACACATGTAGCAGTGTGTACGAACATATGCCTTAAACAGCGGAGGCTCATACATCACTGTCAGAGTGTACACACTGCATTATACGCTAGTTGCCTTGGGCGGGACAACGTGCAACAAATCTGTTTCGAATCAAAATGACACGAAAAAAGAGAATTTAACGATATCGAACCACAAAATATTGAATTACGGCATGGTTTCGTAATAACCCGTTCCCTGAAGCCAGTGATAAAAATGATTGTAAACAAAACCAAACGTTTGAGTTCTATCCACTCTGCTGCGTTCCTTAGCACAGATTTCAGGAAAACGAGGGCATCGTACAGAAGCGTGGGACCTCATCCGCGGCATACAGCATTTACGTGAACGCCTCGGCGTACTTGTTATTGTTCCCGCATGCAGTGCTCACGCATCCTGTGCTTTTTAGCAGCATCGTAAGCAGGGTTGGATGAATTCCTGTCTGGCAGATGGGTTGAGTTAGGATCAAAGTTAGGATCCGTACCTCTATCTCTCTTCTGCTCCAAATGGACCAAACATATGGGCATGAACGTATGAACCAATGCGTGTCGTCTCTACGGCATATACCGAGATAACCTGGGAGCCCGTGTGTGCCTGACTCAGACCACATGATTCTCTTTAAAGACGGATACTTCTGATTGTAAATTCTTATTGGATGAGTCAAGTCATGTGTATTTTAGCATTGTGTGTGTGTGAGTGTTACTGTTTACCATAGTTGATGTGCTATTTTTTTTGACTGTCTATTTTGTGACACAGTGAATGTGAACCAAAATACTATATCTGGATCTATAAATGGATTTATTTAACACTTAAACATATTTTATACTAGCACACTCAAGTGTATTGGTTCACGGTGTCCAAAATGAGTACACTTATTTAATCTCAAGTAAAGTACAAACTTTTTATACTCTTTTTATAACTCTTTATATTCCAGTTGTAGATCAAATAGCTTTGTTCTTCTAGCTTCTGCTGCACTGTATATTATACTCCCAGGGTTTACGGTCTATGAAGCAAGCTGAGGGGATTAAAAGCACATTAGATTATGACCTCGTTTTACAGAGAACTAAAAAAAATCCGTTTCACAGATCTGCTGTAGTGCTCCTCTATGACCATCACTTTATTTTTAGAATGAGATCTCAAATCAGATATATTTTCATTCACTGCACAAGAGAAATGCAGTGCTGTGCAACATGTTCATGAGTTTTTCACGAAGAACAGACACAATCCAACTGTTCGACGCTAAAAATACATTTCTTTATTGGCAAGAATTGCTCTGAACCTTTAAAATGCATAGCTTCTCTCCACCGCAGGTTCTTTATACGTTCTTCACAGTAAGAAAAAAAAAGCTCCCAAGACCGGTTCTTGTAATCTACGGCATTGCTGTGAAAACCCTTTTTGGAACCTCGACTGACCTCACGAAAAAAAAAAACCCAAACATGGATACGGAGGCTAACGCTTGCTGAGGATTGCGGTGTAAGTTTATCTACTCTGGCATCGGCAGCATCCAAAACCGTGTGCTCTATCAGCGTGACGCGCGATCGCTTTACACAAGCCCAATTATGGCTGAAATGAATTCAATCAGATTATCGATTGCGTCCATTAGCGACGGGTAATTTTAAGGTTCTCATTTAGTTTCACCACACGTTTACGCGATTACTCTACTTTACAGCGTTTGACATAATTGTGCTAACCCTCCTCGTTCTTCCCCCTCCTTCGCGCTCTTTCACGCCACATTGCACAGGAATATTTCTGACAGATGTTCTGTGTTCGAGCATGGCAGAGGCGATGCGCAACAATGCTGTTCCCGCTCTCCACAAAACAACCATTGCGGCTACATCTGCCTACCTCTCTTACTCTACCGCTCCACGTCGGTTCTTGTTTGAATTCCTCTAAGGACAGTCCGTGATTCTACAGTGAATGTGGAAAACTACAGCGCGGGTCAGAAGCCACTATTTGGACAGGATCCCGTTACAGAAATCAGATGCATTTTTGAGTCCTGTACACCATACACTCCAACGGAAAAAGCATTATGATCTAGCTATTTTGGGTGCACTACATTTATGCTATTTTTTTGTCTCGTTTCTAGGCAAAATATCGAAAAGCAGTGAATCTTGAAATCAAGATGCTTTTACAAGATAAGCAGCTTTAAGATGACTTAAGATATTTAGTCTTGTTTTCCCGGGGGTACGAAAAAATCTAAATCAAATGCATTTTGCTTAAAACAAGTAAAAGTTATCTACCAGTGGAGTAATTAAAATGCTTTTTATTGTTAAATATAGTTTTAAGAATATTTTACTTACCTCACTGGCAGATCATTTAACTTGTTTTAAGGAGTTTAGTTCATGACTTTCTAATCACAACAAGAAAAAAGTTTTATTGTAGTATTAAATATTAATATTTTTATTTTGGGTAAAAATAAAGTCACCAGAACATTGTAAGATATGTTTTAGTAACCTTTAAGTAACATAATCACAAGAACAAAACTAGGCATGCCAGGGTTAAGAGACATTTCAGTAACAATGATAATTTTTTACAGCATTAATTTGTTACCTGGGTCTATGTAAAGGGAGACTTCACCCGAAAGTGAAAATTCTCTCATTATACTCACCCAAACACGCCGGATTTCATCACAAATATCTTTACCAGAAGTACACCGCGAGTGCATTCAATACTTTCTCTTTCACAAAGGTATTCCTTTAAAAATGAAAGCTGATGGGTGTAGAACGGCGAGGAGGTTTTCACGAGATGTCAAGGTTTAGACCTGATGGAAACCAAACATGGCATAGCTCTTCGTTCTCAGACGTGCAGCAGAATTCTGGCCTTGTTCCACTGGGAAAGAGGGCACTTCCTTTGATTACGGTGCTGCTTACGGTAGGGCGCGCGCGTATACCATTCAACATTCTTAATATAAATATCAGTCTACAAGTACGACAGATTATTTTTGTTCAGATATTCGGTTCATATCCAGCATGCCTCGTTCGCTGAACATGCGTCACGCGCGTAAACATCAGGTTTACTCTTTATTCCGAGCACGCACTCGGTTTCCATGGTTGCACGTGGTCTGCAGGTCCTCTGATCTCTGAAGGCTGCGGGTCTCAACCAGCCGCTGTGAGTGTTGGATGATGGGCCTGCAGAAGCCGAGAGGAACATCTTCACCGTCTCAAGTTGTCTCGTCTTTGAAGTGTTTGGCAGTTTCCATGGCAACCAGATCCCAGCGTCTGGCCTAGCAGACCTGCTTCACCACACAGTCAATTATACGGTCCTGTTATCTTTTCTTCCTTTCTTCTTCTTCTTCTTCTTCTCTCAATCTTCATTTAGTTCGCCGATGTCTGGTTTTTGTCCTTGTCATTATCACGATATTTTGCCAGGCCTTAAGAAACACACAATTTCATTCTCACTTTTCCATCTCTCCAGCAATCACAGAATAGCTTATGAAGACTCGAATCACCAGAAATGATAAATAATAAACGACATACCCGTGTGCTATTCTTGTAAAGTTAAGGTAGGACCACTCGTGTCACATGGGCTATTTTAACGATGGCCTTGCCGTTTTTGGACTTTGATTGTGGTTGATCTGTGCTGTCTGTGGAGGATCCCAGGGCTCTCAGAATTCAGCAAAAATATCTTCATTGTTGACAGAATTTACATACGCTGTATTGCATTTTATAATAAATGTGAGATAATAAAAATACATTGATATAACTACATAAATCAATGTATTTATCTTGCTTCTTGCTATCTTGTGCTGATGTTTCACGAGAGCGCTTTGCGTCTCAAATGCAGTGTTTTACCGGGTGAGCTGCAGAGCAAGTTTTCTACATTTAAAAGCCACACGGAGCTGTTTATGTGAAGACAGTGTAAATAAAAATTGTGATGCTGTTTCTATTGACAATATGTAAAGACAGCGATATTTTCTACTGTTTATAATACTTACTGAAAATAGTGGCAAATATACGCACCTTCATGTACATTATAAAACAGTAAGCAATAATAATGCATTGATAGTAAATTATATGTTTCATTTAATTTATTAAATGGATGATGACTTATTAGGACATCGAACCCTAACTCTACCCAGTACTTCATTTTTAACTTTTAAGGGTTTTTTTGTTGTCTTTTGGTCAGTATCAAATGTCTAACCACGTATGCCACTGGAACTGTTCTTTGAGGCGTATTTTTTTAATGTTGTCTAGCCAAACCAGATAATAGTGGGTGAAGTTAGTGCAAATACTCTCTACCAGCACTTATGGACACGTCTTTTTCTCATAAGAAAAGCTTTCATCGTTTGCTCTTGTTCAACTTCTCTCTTAAACACCTTTTCCACATCCCCTCCTCAACCAAGGTAAACATCCTTTATCATAAAATAAAAAATTCATGAAATGTTTAAAATGTTGCTTCACTATCGTTATTTCCACCCAATACCAATAGTTCATGAAAGTTTCTAAAACATGACAGTATTGTACTTTGATTCATGCATGCACACTTAAACTCATTAAATAATGAGTGTGAGAAGTGAATTTAGAGGCAGTTTATTTTCTAAAAGTCCACAAGTGGCCATATTTGAAGAAACACCCATAAGTCGTCTTTCAGCGGGGTGTTTCTCTGCCTCGGGCTCTAATGTCTCTGTGTTTTGAGTCGGCCAGGGCAGCGGGCCGCGGCTCATGTCTGTTCTTCCTCCAGCTGTCAGAGGGGCAACAGTGCCGGACTGTCCTGGGGCTCGCTGCAAATAAACAAACTGATGAAGGAGCGCGAGAGCGTGGAAATGTACCCTGTTCACTGAGCTGCACACGGGTGAGGCTGTTAGTTCCCTTCCCGTTATTGAAAGCCAAGTATAAATGACCCGTTAATTGCACGTTCAGTACCGTGGTTCTAATATTTCATCATACATAAATTGTCAGTTGGTTTAGCATGCATGCTTTAGCATGGGAGTGAAGGGCACAATCAGGTGTGGCAAGTGTGAAAAAAGTAGCTTAATTGTATTAAACGTAACTTCAAATCTTAAAAGGGTATTTGAAAAAAAAAAAAAAATGTTTCTACTAAAATAATGTCACTTAAGTATCATTAAAGAGAGTTCACGTTTACACTAAAGACTCTTATTATTTTTGTAATGATCTTACGGCGGTACACTTCTTTCGGTGTGCAGACCAACATATTAAAGCACAGGTAAAATACATGATTATAATACTATATTTAAAGTAATATTTTAAATGTGCTAAATTGAAACTTCCTCATTACAATTTTGTAATTACCAATAAAAATATAAACTGTGATAAAAATACATTAAAGTATTTTATCTGCTAGCTTAATCTATTTCAATTTAAGTAATCGTTAAATGGCATTTATAGATGTATTTAAGTCCGGGGTCAAAAAAGCGCTCTAAAGTCCAGCTAATTAAATCTCAAATTAATAATAATAATAAATAATTAATCATTCAAACGGACCCCCTCGTAAACTATACCATCAACATTCACAATCATTTGTTTCCACATCTTGGCAGTTTCCAGTTCGTATTAACACAATTATTGCGAAATTAAAGTAAAGTATTCCTGTAAACATAATCATTCTGACATGACATGATAACTAAAAGTCGTTATGCTAACTTTCACAACTGCTTTCTGAAAGTAGCTGTAGTTGTTCCGGTAGCACTTTTACCAGTTTAGTAAAAAAAAAACTGCATAACTGTTTTTGAATTCATATGCACACACACCCAAGCAAGATTACATTTCTACTCATTTCTTTTCAAACGGTTTCTCTATGGTATGTGTTCTTGGGAAATCTGTTTCGGTTTAGTGAATCAGTTTGTTCAGACAATTTGTTTACATTACAGGGTTCAAAAAATGATTCATTTCCCTATGTTGCGTTTCACGTACTTTTTTTTCTTGTATCGAAACGTTTAATTAAATGCTGCTGTTTCTCGCTGTCTTCGAGTTGTAGAAACGACAGTGTTTTATAGTTTTCTGCCTAGGATTTCTGTTAAAGTTTAATGCGTCTCCATAATATATACTTGCTGATTTGTCACCAAATGCTGCTGTGACTGCATAAACTTTAATGAACTCAAACACCTCCCCCTCAGAATATTACCTCGACTGTTAACTTGAACCCACGATCGTCTTGGTTTGCGAAGCTCCTGCAGGTGTGTTGGCTCTCTCAGTCCGACCGGACGCTGCACAGACCCTCCGTTTCCAAAAAAACTCGTTCTCCTACTCACTCTCGCCCCCTCTGCTCTCTTTGAGAGCAAAGCCTGATGGGACGTCAGCGCTGTTTACCCTTACAGTGAACAGAGTCCTGAACTATGGAAGGTCTCGAGGATTCAAAAGCCCTGTGAGACCACTGTCCTGCCCCAGGTGTGTGTGATAATATCTCTCATCTGTCAAAAGGGCCGAGAGCCGGATAACTGAATGACTCTTACGAATGTGAGGAAGACCAGACGCTGACGCTTCATCGCGTGACCTCTGTGTTCTTCAGACATGCGCTGTTTTTAAGGTTCCTCACATAGGGAATCGATCTGTTTGAATCCCGACACTTCCCAAGGTTTATGCAAGTGGTTCTCATCATTATAATATAATATCACGGACGAGTAAGCAAGCTAACCAAGTCGTCAGCAAGAGAAGCAATGGAATGAAAATGATACCGTTTAGTTTCTTCAACAAACCAATCGTTTCGTGTCTTAGGACATCCGCTGTTTCTATAAACTCTAGTCTGTATAGAAGCGCAAACGTCGACTTGACAGAAACAGTATGGTAAATTTGGTCATCTTTGCTCGAGCTGAATAATTTATTCGAATCAGTTGAATTATAGCATCACATCACCACTTAAGGCGTTTGTCTCTATTTACGACTCGCGTAATCCAATGTATATCCTATCCATTGTAAGATATGGCGAACAGAACACATATTTGCACCCTGAAAAAAGGTAGCTGGTAGTTCTGGTTTATATTCTCGTGAGCAGTAGTGTGGGCTTTTCCTGTGTGCCAATTAGCTGTGTATTGCTCGGTCCATCTGTCAGGGTACAGCTCACGTAACTATAAGGCCCGGAGGAAGGAAGTCTGCTCTGCCAATGGACTGGAACCTGCAATCCAGTTGCGCGCCGCGGCTGGACAGGGGCACGAACCCGCTGACCTGTGGCTGCATTGGCTCTGAAATCTGCCGAGAGATGTGGGTCGGGTCCATTATACAGTTGATGGAATCCGTATGCTTTCAAAAATCTTTCAGCCCGCTTCAACATCGATATCACATCTCCCACTAATGAGTCTGTTTGCTTGTGGTCGCCAGTCAGGCTATTCATTAAAAGTGTGGCAAAGGCAAGCATCATTATTATTCGAGGCCATAACCGCTATAGACATCGATGGTGACAAATCCCTACCAATAATTAGAAATAGACTGTTTAATAGTGCTTTTTTTAATGTTAGAATTTTTTTTTTTTTATGTTAGAAACCGCTTTTTAACGTAGACTTTAAAAATAACATAAATCTCGTGGTCGATATTAAATGCTTTTTGCTCTCTTTTTAAAGAAACCACTAGGCAGATTGCTGCTGAAGAAAAATAAGAGAAATTTATTAAGCAGTACAGTTTAGGTCTGTTGTTATGGAAAAATGCACAAAAGCACTATTTAAAAATGCTATATGATATATATATATATATATATATATATATATATATATATATATATATATATATATATATATATATATATACATATAAGTTGGGGTCCAAATTTTAAGTTGACATCTTTAAAAAAAAAAAAAAAAAGCATTAATTACATTATATAATCATTATCTAATGAATAAAATAAAATAATAAAAATAAAAACCTGAATATCACATTTTAAAAAAACTATTATTTATATATATATATATATATATATATATATATATATATATATATATATATATATATTTTTTATATATATATATATATATATATATATATATATATATATATATTTTTTTTTTATATATATTTTTACATTTATTTAAATTTTTAATATTAATTAATTACATTTAATTAATGTAGGATTGGGGTTTGGTTTAGCTACATTCATCATACTACTACAGAAAAAAAAAAGTGTTACCTATTATGCATGATTATGTTCCAGACAAACCCATTTAAGCATATTTTGCAAAATACCACAGAATAAAGACTTCCCTAAAAATGAAAGCTCGCATAAATCCGCTTTTATATGAGAGAGAGAGGAGGAATGCCGTCGCTCCTGGTTTTGATTTCAACCCAGTACCAAAGGCCTGTAAAAGTTTTGCATTTGAACTAAGCAGGGCTTGTAAAACACAAGACGTCCCGCTCTGTCCAAGAGAGACAACACTACAACTTATTAAATCATCATCTCTGCAGCTCCCGATCTTCCCCCAGTCGTTTATTAAACAGACATTTATGATCCGGAAACATTCTCGGTTTTCTTCAGAAGCTTTTAAACATGACCGTCTCTGTGTCCAGCTCTGCTCCCTTTCCAGAATATAATCGTCTCGCTGAGGTTCGTCTAATTATAAAAAGATTTTTTTCTTTAAACTGTCACGGAGAGAAGGCCAAATCCGTGTAGTCCAGACCATGCCCATGTAATCTGCGTTATATGATTCAATTCTAAAACTGATTATAATTAGATTAGGCTACATTTTAAAACATTCATAATGGGGCTAGGTGCTTGACAACGTGTTTTCCGTATTTTGTGACGATCGCTTTTCAAATCGTGCCGGATGTTAAAACTGCTGAATGCGTAACATAGCATTTTGCAACTATTTGTGCGAAAATGTGCCTTTATAATGTGCGTAACTTGGTTACTTGCCATCACCGCCAAGAGGAGACAGACATAAGGCGGTCATGCAGTATCGTCACGTTATATTGCAATGTTGTGAAATTTCCTTCCTGTCAATAAGTGTTTGTGTGAGGGCTGAAGCGGGTGATTTGGAAGGCTGTGCAGTGGGTCAGTGACCCCGGGGCTGAGCGCTGAAGACAGCTGCTCCCTGTTTGGGGTGTGATTTATGCAGGCTTGTTGCAGATCGCCGTTTCTGTACTGCCGGAGAAGAAACCGGCCGGGCTGCTCGATTCGGAGCCATAAATCAATCCTCGACGGTTTGGCTGAGTCTCCTGTATTCCACTTCAGCTTCTGGAGAGCTGCAGCTAAACTTTACCCCATTAAAATATCACCATCCCAACATTACCGTCTGTTTTCTCTCATGCCTTCCTGTCTTGGAGGCGAAGGCAGAGAACTTTACAGTGCTGTACACAGTTAATAAAGGTGATCGGTGAGGGGCTGAGAAAATAGAATTTACGGAATCGCTCGAATTAAGTCCACATGATGAATTGGAATAAAAAGAAAACATTGTGTAAATCAAAGAAATACAACAGTCATGCATAAAATATTTATATATATATATATATATATATATATATATATATATATATATATATATAATATCTCTAGTATATCTTAGTTATGCTATTTTTTGATGAACATTTTATTTATTGAAAAAAAATTTATTTATTAAAATAAATATCGACTACTCAAATATTATATTTGACAGTTGTCATCAAATAAAAATTAAATTAAATTAAATTATATATATATATATATATATATATATATATATATATATATATATATATATATATATAGAAAATTATTGTTATTATTATTACAACAACAAACAAAACCAAAGGTATCAGAGATTTACAAGACAATATTTCTACTTTCTTCAATTTAACGTTCAATTCAATGTATTACTTGACATTTTACAAGCAAGACAATTTCCTCGACAAATCCTATTAAATACAAATGAATTTCATTCCATTTCATTCGTACTTCTTTAAATTCAAAGTACAATTCTTCGTTCTCCCGCTAAATCTTTCCCAAGGAGTGTATTCAGCTTGAACAGTATAATCGTTTTTCAGTTCAATTCCCGAATGCCGCACATGTGCTCCAGGTGCAATTTAATATAATAACGCTATCGCTGATTTCCTTCTTTAATTTAATATGCTTTAAGGTCTTGATTAAATTACCTGCGAGGAGACCGGTGGCTGCGCTTGAATGCCATGTCTTCACATAGCCCGTGTGTGTGTGTGTGTGTGTGTGTGTGTGTGTGTGTGTGTGTGTGTGTGTGTGTGTGTGTGTGTGTGTGTGTGTGTGTGTGTGTGTGTGTGTGTGTGTGCGTGTGTGCGCGCGCGGGGTGGAGGGACTCTGGACCGCCGCCTGGCCAACTGCGCTTCGGAGCCCATGTCATCACGCGCGGTGTCAGGTTCTCCCGCATACCCAGAGTGCTTAACAGGACATGAAGTCAAATGAAATGAAACACGCGCGAGTTTGAGAAGGCACGACGGCGTATTCAAGTCGAGTCCAGTCAACCCTTGTTTGTTCATTCGCCAGTCGCACGCTTGCGCGGTGTTCGCGGCGCTTCGAAACGCTCGCGACGAGGCTCGGGTTACTGTGCAGACACTCGCGCGAACGAACGCGGACGCGGCGCATAAACACCGCGGAGCTACAGCGCTCTAATCAACTGTTAAGCTTTATAATGGAACGTTTGTTATTGTTAATGTAAATTCATATCAGGGGTTTAGAATGAACAGCGTTTCTTTACTGAAGTTGAACAATTTTTTGCGTCAGTCAGAAGTATAACAGGGCGTTGAATATTGAATATTAAAAAAATGAATAAATAAAAACAGCTTGGGAAATGTAACATATAACACTAAAATACCCAACACATGTAATATTTGCTGCTTAACACATTGTACATTTTTATTTTTGACATTTATTTTAAAAATTGATGGTTTCGATTTTTTGAATGCTGTTTATAATTTTAGTAGATTTTGATGGAATTTATTATACATATATATGTGTTTGAGTGCGTGGGTTAGCCTGGATATTTTATGTTGCCAAATATTTGCACTTTATATGTACTCCTTAGCTCAGTTTGTTTTGCATCGACTGCATTCACTTTATGTCATTTTTTGTAATCAATATCTGGCAACAGCAGGTCATGCAAAATCAATTACATCATGCAATAAAAATTCCAATAAAAATTCAGACTGTGATGATCTGACAGAAAGCAAAGTTGTTGTTTTTTTATCATAAAGGGTCAAAAATCTAACTTGATTGAGGGCCAAAATTGTATTAGATTTACAATTTTAAAGATGTATATTCTCTATAATACAATGCAAAATTAAAAAATAAAATAAAAAATACTTAAAAATGTGTATTTCTGCAATGGAGTGTGTAGCGCAGAAGCAAATCTGCTTGCAGAAAATGACCTTTTGTCAATGAAATAATTTGAGCAACGCATTTTATCCCGTACATAAGCTTTTGGTACCTTGAATGGCAAGGGAATCTATGATAACAGTATAATTAATAAGCAAATCTGCACTCATCCTGAATGGTATGCGGAGCGTTCAGAGCTTATATGGACTGTGCTCTATCTATATGCGTGCAGCTCATATATCAGCTTTACTGCAATCTCATCTGCGGCTGTAGACAGGATGTGTTGGTGCTGAGAGAGTGAGAACTGCAGGAGAACAGAGATTGTCCAGACTGCCTCAGTTTAGCGGCGATTAGAAAGCACATTACCCAGAGGTCACCGGGTAAGGCTGCTGACCTCATTTCCTGTGTCTCCTTTTTTAACGTGCATACATAGATCAGGCGGTACTTGTCATGATGACACTTCAGTACGTAAAACCGTTCATGAAATCACAGCACATTGTAGAATTTGAGTATGGAAGTGCAGATAAGGTCCTTTTTTTCAATTAAATTTTTATTTATTCCTTACACAAAACTACCATTTTTTTTTTTATAAATATACAATTTAAAAAGTTTTCGGTTTACTATATTTAGGAATTTATTTCTGTGATGCACAGCTGTATTTTCAAGCATTATTCCGACAATCTTCAGGATCACATGACCCTTCAGAAATTATTCCAGTATGATGATTCGCTGCTTATTTATGATCAATGATTACTTTTTTATCTATTATTAATAGTCATAATCAATAATGAATTAGTATTCGTGTTGAATTTTTTTTTTTAATTACTTTTTTTGCAGCTTAATATTTTTTTCTGGAAACTGTGCTACATTTTATTCACGATTCTGAAATAAATATATAAAATCCTTTGAACAGTATTTATTAAAAAAATATGTTTTTAGCCTGTAAATGTACTGTCACTTTTGATCAGTTGCATCCTTGCTGGGGACAATTAATAAATCAATAAAACATTATTATCAATATTGTAGTTGAGAAAATAGTGAAAAATAGTATGTTTTATGGTACTTCGTAATTTTTGTGGCTTGATTATTGATTGCATTCTCTAAAAAAGAGCAGCGTGAACATTCTGCTAAACATCTCCTTTTGTGTTCCACGTAAAAAACAATGCCAACAAAAAAAAAAAAATGATATTGAATAAGCTGTCATAGAATTACTGAAAACTCATTTGTCATTTTATCTAAAGCAGCTGGTAAAACAGATATTACAGCGGCATCCGTACGTGTCTAACTCAAGCACACAATGTTAACAATTCATCGATCGTTCCTCGCGAGGCTTGAACCTACAAGACTTTGCTTATCGGCCCAGATCTTCGCCAGATCCAGGATGGGTTTGAGAGCTTCTCCAGATTGATACTGACTTTCACAGTGACCTCTTGAGGAGCCTCAGCGGTCGCCTGACAGGCCTGATGAAAAGAAGCCTTTCGGCAGCCCATTCATCATTCATGATGCTTCTCAGCTCGGCTTAATGAGAATCATCCTTCCTGCTAACACGTCTGTCCACTTCCTCCTCCCGCTCTGATTTATTCTCCCTCCTTCCAACTCCTCCTCCGCCATCTCGTCTTTCTTCTTTGTGCCTTATTTGCTTCAAAGACAGTCCATCGACATAACACAATGAGTAACGTTATTGTAGGCGAGCTTTTATCTGTGCTGTAGTCGTTTTGTTGTAATTGCTTTCATGCTTTTAGGCACTGGCGTCGAAAGACGCTTTAGATGCAGATATACAAATGTCCTCTGGCTTTCTTTGTAAGAAACAAGCAAACATATTTTCAGCTCATTTGAGTTCAGACAGTCTAAACATGGCCGGTGATGCTATCTTCAGTCTTTGAAACTTGGATCTTACCCAAATAATTTTCCCTTTGTCCCATTTTATTCATTTTCTAGTTCTCATAAGTGTTCGATCGCTGATCTTTCCATGGCATTTGTTGCGCATCACTGCGGCAGTTTGGACGAAGCCGAACGCTCTATAAGGTTTTCTCATGATTTGTTATGGAAGTGCGGCAATCTCGTTCTAAATACCGTTGTTCAAGCAATGATATGGATTTACGGAGCTTCAAAATAATGGCCGCTATCCACAAGCATTACCAAGCTTGGAAGATCCAGGATATGTTTTATAAAAACGTATAAAATACGCCGCAATTTAAATTTTTGGGGTGAACTATCCCCTAGTATTTAATTTTTAATTTTTAATTTTATTATTACGTTATTTTTGTTGAATATAAAATATAATTATTCCATAATAACAATTATTAATTATACAAATATTCAGTCTAAAATGTGATTAATTATTATTGTTAATAGCAGAATAAAAAGTCGTAACGAAGGTTATATTTGAAGATGATTTTTATCGTTATAATTTTAAAGTTGTACTGAAAAATATTTATAAATTTGAAGGTGTTTATATTAATATACACTTAAATTACATTGAACTGTAGCTGACATTTCATCGCACCACGTCTAGTAATACTTCATCACACCACTACTCAGTCATCAGGCACATCTGGACCTTACTAACCCTGGGGCAAAGCGCGGTGTTTTCTTAGTACAGCCGCATGCTGTGTGTAACGCGCGGCTTTGAACTTCTCAGATCTCAGAACTTCCTCAGACGGCGTTGTAGGTCCACTCTGTGTGAAAAAAATATAAAAGACAAGATTAACCCCGTAAGCAGAGTTTACGGTGCGAGGGTAATCCTCGGTAATCCTCCGAGACCTTGCGGTTGAGCTCCAAAACATTCCCTCTCAAACGCTGGCTCCCTAGCAACAGCATGCTAACAACACCTCACTTCACTGGAAGGAGTCGCGTTTCTTGGACCGCAACGAAGCGAGAGAGAAGCGAGCCAAAGCGTGAAACGGAGGAAAGAATGAGAGAACTTGAGGAGGAGGTTTTTCGCCTCTTCCAGCTTTCGGCGTAGACGCTAACCAGAGGCGTGAACCGAGGGAGCGCGGTGGCCAGCGAAGCGAAGCGGCCAAATTGCACCTTGTGTTAATAATTGATTCCTTTCCATTTGCTCGTGCTGGAAACGCGCTGGTCTAGACAGCAAGTCAAGCGATGTTGCATGCCCTTCCACGCAAAAGCCGGTGGGGCTGGTAGGACGCGAATGTTTGTAATTTGAGCCTGTGGATGGTGACGTGGGAGCTGGCTGGCAGCGCTGACAGAGGCCGTTACTGTAAGCCTGTGAATAACGGCCGCCGGTGAACGCTGCAAGCAGGCCCGGCTGCGGAGGGGAGCGCGTGTGCATGAGAGCCAGAGCTGTGCGGATAACCGGCCCCCGACGAGCAGCAGGGCGAGGGGCTTTCAGGACCTCATCCATCATGCCGCGGGCCCAATCACACCAGCCGGAAACACAGCGCACAACACTCACTGCTATGGGAAACAATCCTTCAACTCAGACTCACAAATGCAGCTCCGCCATCCCAAGATCCCACGAGGCGGAACGGACGAGGGGGCCTCTGCGATGGGAGGCACAGCTGCGGTAAAGCTGCATTTCACAAACAATACTCCTGTTCAATTCACATATAGCATAATGATTTACTGTACGGGGATTGAAATGCGCTCCGCCGACTTTTTGTGAGTTTGTTCACGCATGTAACCAGCGTTAGGGGTAAGCATTACAAATTATGTAATCAGATTACATCCTTGTACACTAAGTCTGAAATTGTATGCGTTTTTTTGCTTTTTGGATTATTTTTATCAAAATTATTTGAATGTTTATGAAAGACGAACGTCTCGGAGGCAGTGGGTAAATGGAATTAACACAATGTGAGCTCGCTTTTTTTTTTTTTTTTTATTTACGTGCAAAAATCTGTCCAGTGTACAGTTTCCTTAATAAAATGCAAATCAGCGTCTACAGGCAATTACAACAAAATGCATATCAAGGAACAACAAATATACTTAGGTCTTATGATGCCAAAAAAATTGGTTTGCAAAACATTTTTTTACAACGTTGCTACCTGTAATCCGCTTTATGCCATTCAACCTGCAGGATCACTGAATGAAACTGAAAACAAACGCTATTAGCTGTGAATGATAGGCAATTAACAGCAATTTGAGTTCACACTTAGGCTTCATTTCTGTTCCAGTGTGAAACATGACACCGATCTGTTAGAAAAACACACAAAAGGCACCATGAAAAGAAGCATTCAAAAGAATGTTTCGGCGAATGATCGATCCAAAAGAACTGGTTTGCCGAAATGGATTAGTCTTTACATCATGTTCTATGCTTTGTTGTTGCTAAATGCGCCGTATGAAAAGAGAGTTGTATTAGCACAGCTATAGCTGTAGCCTCCCATAAACACACGCACTTCTCCTATATAGAATGGCAACTGGTCCAACAACCAATCTCCAACCTGACATTAAATGCTCACAAGGCTTGTCCTTTCAAAAACACATGCAGTTAAACAACCCTTAATTTCAGCAATGACACTCTTAAAAACAAAAGTGATGTCAAAGGACAATTATTTTTGGTTTCTCAAAGAACCTTTCAGTAAACAGTTCTAAAAAGAACATTAAAGGTTTACCCCGAAAATGTAAATTTCGACAAGAAAAGTATGAAAAACATCGTCAATGCACTCCATCTTCCATCAGCGGTTCAATCTGTATGGTATGAAGACACAAGAACACTATTTGTATGCAGACTGTGTTCGTCTGAAAGAAGAAAGTCGTATACACCTACGATGGCTTTAGGGTGAGTAAAATATGGGCTAATTTTCATTTTTAGGTGCACTGTTCCTTTAATGGGACTCTAACATTATTTAAAGGTTCTAGGCGTTCCTTAGAACATTTAAGTACACATAAAATTATAAGCATGCTCAAACATTAATCATTTTTTTTATTTGACTCTGTATTTTGTTCTTGTGTCCGTAGATTGATCGTACAAATTTATAAATGAACCTTATAAAAACTCGATACTTAGTTACTTATTCCCAAAAAAAGAAGTTCAAAGACAGGATTCTAAAGATGGCAGTGCACTTGTTTCTCTCGAATATATAGGATGGTTAACATTACTTTAAGAACATTTATATAACTTATAAAACATTAGTGAAAGTGGTGAGAATGTTCTCTGTTAGTTTAGTTACATTTGGCACGAGTTTCTCAGAGCGCGACTAAAAGTGCTGATGGTATTTTAAAATGATTAAATGTGTATACTTTTTATAAAATGATTGAATTAATAGCACAGATTCTAGAAGTACGAACAAGCTGAAAGCGCTACAACAAGCATTAAATGTCAATCCAGCCGCATATTTACCAAGCTCTGCCTTTCAGTAAATCAAGCAGGATAGTTCCTACGGCCCCGGTGTCAGCTTATCATGTGATGCTGGTTTCCTTTCAGCCTTTGCTCTGCATGAGGGCCCATCTTAATCTCTTTCTCTGCATGCGAGTCTGAGTTGAGAGACTCCATAAAGACAGCCCCACACAGAGGACAATGTTGATCTTGTCCGCAGGAGCGGGCTGGAAGTCGCGCAGCAGACAGGCCTGACTACGACCAGCGAAAGAGGCGCAGTAATGGAAAATTTCACGCCCGCCGTGGGACTTGCATCGCTGAAAGGCCTGGGCTGGTCGAACGGCCCGCTCCGCTTGGGGGGCCGCTATTGTTGAGCAAAAACAACATGATAGGTTACATCAGCTTTATAAAAGCAGGCAGCGAGACGTTCAGCTGTCAATGCCGTCTGCATTCTATAGCCATGTGTTTCTGCCCGGGCCGATTGTCACTGATGAAAGCTTCCCTTTCTGAGCTGGATTTGATTTATGGTTAACTGACTCATGATTTGATTTCACTCAGACGCTGTAGGCTGCAGATGCCTGACTGTATCAGCATTTTCAGATCATTAGCGATAAAGCATGTTCGCACCGTTTGAAAGAAGTACGCCGCTGCATCTAGTAGCTTTTTTGACAAGCTTTTCCGTTCATCCATCAAATTCACTTCAGTTTGTCCATCAAGTGTATACATTCCTCGGTTTGTTTAACATTTACTGGGCCGTGGGACTCTAGATACATGAACTGTGTTATGGCGGGGCATTATGTGTCTGCGTGCTTTGTGAGAGGGGGGAACTGACAAAGACCAGGAAAGACGTAGCACCAAGGTCTCGAAAACATTGGAATAACCCTACATTTCTCTTCGCTCAGAACATCAAATGGTGTTTACAAATGTCAGAGGCCTATTGACTGGCGCATGGTTAGCATTAGCATCAAAGGCTCCACTTGTTTCTTGTTTGCAGCTCGAAATGTTTGAAATGGTCACAAAATGATTTCGACGCAAATTGTTGAGGGTAAGGTCGCCAACTTCAACAGAGAACAAAAAAGGGACACTCTCATTTTCTTAATACCACATGTGCACTTCGTAATTTAAGTAAACCGTTGGTGGCATGTGACAGTCAGTTACAATGTAAACAAACAGAAACTCTAGTCTCAGTTTACGTCTGCGGCAATGAATGTGTATAAAAAGATTACTTGTCTTAATCCTTGCTGAGCTATTGCCTGATATAACGCATGTCTTTAATGACGCTGTTTATTTAATTCACAGCATTCATTACTTAAGACTAATGGCAACTGTGTTTTAAAATTGGATATAGAATCAAAACACTAAATACGAACTCATTAGTGAAAAAAAAGTACAGAATTAAATATACCTCAAATTGTATTTTTAACAGCGCTTGTATATAATTTTTGACCCTCGACCACAAAACCAGTCATAGGTCTATAATTTTGAAATATAAATGATAGATTTTTATTTTATGCCAAAAATCATTGATATTAATTAAAGATCACGTTCCATGAAGATGTTTTGTAAATTACCCACCGTAAATACATTAAAACTTAATTTTTATTAGTAACATGCATTACTAAGAACCCTGGGTGAGAATAGTTGCATCTCACCCAAATATTGTCCTGTCGTAACAAAGCTGTGAAGCTTTAATTTCAAACATCATGATAAACATGTCTGAAACAAGTAAACAATACATCCAGTTAATGCTTACATAGACAGATTATATTTGAGGCAACTGGCAACCTCACGTGTAATGAGTGCGGCGTTTGAGTACAGTCCATATAAGCAAAACATAGGTTTTTTTCAGATTTATTTTTTAATTGTTTGCAGATTTTCGATTATTCCGACCATTTTTTTTCTTTAAAATGGCTGCATGCAGTGAACCAGAATACAGGTCGGTCTGTACTGGTTCCAGCATGTGAAAGGACGCGGAACAAGATGATCAAACGATGAAATGCGCTGGGTTTTCAGGCCACTTGTGTCCCTTCGGCTTATACAAACACAGACTCCTCGAACCCTTTCAAAGTCCATAAAGGGGAAAACTTGCATGCTAAGTCGTGAGAAAGAGAAACCCTATCTAGGGTAGCTGTTCACTTGCAAACCTTTGGGAAAAGTAAAGCGTTTCAAACTCTTGTGTTTGAAACTGTACTGTTCAAATATGCTCAAAAGAATACGCCTTTCTGAGACTTCCGGTTATTAAACGCAAACCGTTCTGCAGTTGTTATGCCACATCTGCGTAAATGTTAGCAAGCCTGCACATGTACAGTATGCGAGGAGTAAGATTTTGTTTTGCTTTTCTTTATTCTTTTTTGTTTCTCCACAATGTGAAAATATTCATGCGTGCACATGCGTTATACACCGGTCTGCTTGACATCTGAGAGGTTCTGGAGGATGCAGCCAAGTCTGCGCTGTCTCTGACACAAAAGACGTGTGGGACTGTGTGGACGGAGCGACTGGCTGAATCGGCGTACTGATGGATGAGCGTGTGTGTATCAGCATTGGCGGTGAACGTGTGAGGGACTGCCGCTTATGTCTGGAACTGCACTACACTGGATGCTCCTCAGCCAGAGGTTTGGACAAATGGAGCGATGAAAAAGAAATAAGACTAAAATAAATCCCCAAGAAAGCATACAAATATTTGGCTGTCTATCTGGAAACATAGTGTATATAAATATGGCAAATTGTGTGGCTAAAAAAATATATATACATATATAAAATGTTTTTTTTCCACTATTAAGTTTTTAATTATATAGGAATGTCACTGTTCTTGAAGCTGTTAAATTTGCAGCTTCATTCTTTCTAATAACTTCATTAGTCTGCATATCAAATGCCCACGTCTCTGTTACAGCTCTAAAATGATATGTTTTATAATTACTAGTGGGAGGTACTTTTTGGTTTACATGGAATACATATATTTTGTTTGCGACATTATTAATAAAATAAAATCTGGCCCTGAGTGGCCTTGAGTCTCTCAACTCAAACAAAGCAGCTTTCTGTTGGTCAACGTGATAACCAACTTGAGCCCTGTTTTGCGAAATCCGTGGAGTTTTATTTTATTTATGTTTTTTTTTACAGTTGCACGGATGCATTTATGGATTTAAATGAATGTTTTTTTACATGCAAAAGAAACTAGATCACGCAGAGCACATGAGGAATGAAAACACAATCAATCACTTTGACAACTTTAAGACTGCGTTTAAAACATCTATTTTTAAATGGATTTATTTTATGAATGATTACTTTTAGCGCTTTGGTGATAACTAAGTAAATATATATTTACTTCAATACTCATTTCACTATAAATTCTATAATTCGCTGTAAATGGTTTACATACGAACTGACCCCCAAATGCAAATCTCAGAAAGCTTTTTTAATTTTTAAACTAGTTGGATTCACACACGAATCTGTATCTTTTTGTCTATGAATGATTCGTGTGATATGTTCTTTGGTGAATCCAGTGGACAACAAACTGCACAGAATGATAAAATACTTGTGACATCTGTAATGAAGACGCTTATATAATAGTTTATTATTTTAATAAAATGGGTGAATATATAAACATGGTGTCAACTAATCAGACAAATGTTTTCTGTCTCAGCAGTGGCTGCTTGGAAAGGAAGTGACCTTGTTGTAGGTCTGTGCTCTCACACTCTTAAGGGCGAGACAGTAAAGGTAGATAAACACAGGTCTGAGAGGGGTCAATAAGACTGACGGAGACACCCACGCCATCTCACAACCTTTGACCTTTAGCAGTCCTGTCCTCCCAACAGACATGCCTCGTATAATGCAGAGAAGATAAGGAGGTCAAGAGGTGGCGTCCACAGAGATTGGACTGTGTGTTATCACTGAATTAAACTTGTTTCGGGACAGATTGATATATCAAGACTGTCAGAACTGATTCACAGAACATAGTGCTGTGTGTGTCTTAACCTCTGGGTGACATGTTTGTGCCTGCAGATAAAGGAGGTTACAGGTGATAAGCATTCAGTTACATGCACACACACACACACACACACACACACACACACACACACACACACGTATATTTGTTTTTGTGAATTGTGGGGACATTCTATAGTTGTAATGGTTGTAATGTAACTGTATGTGCTATTGCCCTACACCAACCTTTACACCTAGCCCTACCCCATACAGGTAACCTTCTGCATTTTACTTTCTCAAAAACTTTCTCTGTGTGATTCATAAGCATTTTGAAAAATGAGAACATGGGGTAATGTCTTCATAAGCCACCTTCTCCTACCTATGCCATGTCATTATACAAATTTGTGTCCTCATGTCACATAAATATGCGCGCACACACACACACACACACACACACAGACATGCACAAACTTCCCTCACAGGCATTTCGGTATTTTCCAAAACAAATTAATGATTATAAGCCTTTTGATTTACAGGGACACTGAAAGTGTCCTCATAAATCAACTTCATGGAGTAATACCTATGTCATTGCAATAACATTATACAAATTTGTATCTTCATAAACCACTTGAACATGCACATAAACTAGCCCTACACCTAAAACTGTATGATTCATGGGCTGTTTTCATCACAAGGCCCAAAATAACCACAAATCACCACAAAATCAGAATGGACTGTTAGTATCCTTATAGGGACATCTGGTCGCCGTAACATAAGTAATATCAGGCACACTTTTGTTGTTTTATGATGGTCAGGACTTAAGTGTTTTAAATGCGCTATTTTTTAAACATATTTTAAGAAAGGAAACAGTTATCATTGTACATGTCACAATATTACTGTTTTTACTCTATTTTGCTAAAATAAATGCAGCCTTGCCAACCAAATTGTTTTTAAATTACAATAAAATGGGCACTAAAATGTATCTACAAAACAAATGTCATCACATGTACAATACAGATACATTTGTCAACAGACATGAGTTAAACTGGGTATGTCTGGAAATATAAAATTAAATCTAAAGAAAACTTCATTATGTTTGGGCTGTGTCTATAGTATTCATAATATAAAAACAACAAGTCTATGGTTTGCCCCTGTTGACATTGCAAATGTGTTTGTGTTTGAGTGTGTGCTTAATATTTCGGGTCAGGGTGTTACTGTGCTGAAAACAAATGGAAAACATTCTTTGCTCTCCTGCAGCTCTTAACAGCATTCTCTGAGGGATTTCACGTCTTGAACAGATTAAAACATCTACATGATGTATTTGTATTTGGAGAAGCTTATCTTGGATATGGGAAGGCTTAAATTCTGTAGTGAACACAGAGAAGAAACATATAAAAAGAGAGGACAGGGGTTTGGACAGGAGATCCCAAAGTTAGTCACTTGTTCTTGTTTTATAATAAATATTTTTAATCTTAACTAATTCTATGTAGCATCCTAGTCCAGACTGAATGCGAACATCAGGCAAAAAAACAACAGGCAATAGTCCAGGATCAAAATCCAAGTGGGCAATCCCACTTGTAACAAATGAAAACAAGACAATGAAAACAAGCCAAGGCTACGGCTGTGGCAATGACAAATGACAATGGCAAACAACGTGAAAACTAGATATCAACAGAAACCACTTGGTAGAGTCTGCAACAGCAAAACAATGCTTTGTGTCTTCTGTTTGGCATGGCCGAGCTTTTATGGCCACCAAAAAGGAAGACACTGGAGAAGAAGCAGAGGGAGAAAAGACAGTGCCAAACAGTGGAGCCATAGGAGAGTCATGGTGGTGCAGGTAGAGCAGGGAGCCATTGCAGTGCAGGCAGAGCAGGGCAATCATAAACAGCATCCTTGGCTGTCATAGTGCAGTCCATGAGTTCATGGGCAGTCTGCATGGCCGTGACAGGGCAGAAAGTGACTTCATGGTCAGCCTCTGTGGCTGCGACAAGGCAGACAGTGAGTTCAGGATTGCATGCCATGACCTCAGGAGGTTCTTTGGCCAAAGCCGACACTTCTGGAGGCACTGGAGTGCAAGGAAAGGCCTCTGGGGCAGACCCTTGGACAGGAGGGGCCTCTAGAGCAGATTCATTAGCAGGCGAGACCTCTGGGGTGCAGTGTACCACCCACATGCTCCAAATGGCAACTGCCATTATAGGAAGGGCAGAGGGTGGAAGGACCTCTATGATGCCAGGGCTTGAGAACGCTAATGTCACCAAGATGCCTGGCAGTCAGTCTTCTTTGTCTTGCTCTGCAGGAATCCCCCCCACTCCCCAAAAAAATTCTTCAGGGTAAACTTGCTTGGCATCCATGACATGGCGAGGCTAAGGCATGGCAGACATCATGACCGAGGATTCATAACAGTTCTTGCAGGACAAGATTGTTGTAAAGGAACTCCTCAACGACAGACGTGATGTGAGCAGGCTCCAAGTGGTCAGGCGTGATGTGAGCAGGCCATGAAGTAGCAGACATGGCGTGGGCAGACACTGGCATGATGGTAGGCAAGATGTTAGTGACCTCGGGCTTAGTATACATGGAATCAAACTGTGATATGGTTGTAGATGGTGCATGAGTAAATGGGCACTTATCTGTTGATGGAAGTAGGCTTGACTGGTATGATGAGAGCAGACCTTGGATTAGAAGGTAGACCCTGAGCAAGCTTTGACTTGCAAGGCTTGGTATGAGTAGGTGTGTAACAGGAGTGGATGCAGGCATGGCAGCCATTGTATGAGCAGGCTGTGACGTGGTGGCGGGCATTTTGCAACCCGGCGATTGCAATTGCGACACAATCCCAGTTGTGTAACAGTTCTTGCGTGGGAGGAAGACGTGGTGGTCACTGCAGATTTGCAGGGTCTCTCCTCTGCAAAACTCACAGTGAAATTACAGCCACTCAAACACAAAGCCAATTCAATATATCCAGGTTCCAGGGACCAGTGTGGGGTATCACGTGGCATGTTTCTTGCAATTTCCCAGTCTAAACCAAAACGAAAAATGTCTATCAGAAATAAGTCTATGAAATCTACCTGGTCACATAGTTCACAGAAATCTGTCACATAATCCTTAATGGCTCCACTGCCTCGACGGAGCCGCATGAGATGATCCTCTGGGTTCATTCTGCCAGATTGTGTGAAAAGCACAATCTGAAATACTTTGGGGTGGCAAAGTATTCTGTAAAGGTATGACTCTGAAGCGTTGGAGATTTTATTGAAAACACAACGTGATAAAACATGGAAGGTTTGAATACTAGAAAACAAGATCCAGGGTCAAAATCCAAGTGGGCAATCCAAAGTAACAAATGAAAACAAGGCAAGGCTATAGCTATGGCAATGGCAATAGCAAACAACGTGAAAACTAGATATAAACAAAAAACGCTTGGTAAAGTCTGCAACAGCAAAACAATAGCTCCCATTAGCTTCCCCTGCTGGCCTGGAGTTAGGGCATTCTTTACAAAATTCCCGACTGTGTGAATTCCTATTAAAATTACTGGATTTTGCCAGCAAAAAATTCCTCAACAGCAATAAAATGTTCAGTTTTCTGTCACAGGGAAGCCAATTGAGTATAGCACTCACTCACTTCGAAGGGTCGACTGGCCTCAGATGAGCTGCACCTGGATGGCACATGCACTGGCAGTGAGCATGATGCCCATACCGTCACAACACCCTGATTGCTCCTTGTGCTGATGCACTCTCCCATATCAGAGTCTGAGCCGTATCTGACAGGAAGCCAGATGTCATCGAATATATGAAACTCAAACCTGAGAAACAAAGGAAAACACACTAGACTCAAGCATTGCTCGGTACACACACATGCTGGTTTTCCACAAACAAGCTTTTATTTGTAATCTCAAACATGGTTTCCTCATGACTCCTTATGACAGCGTCATCTTGCTTTTTTATTTTCTTTTGGTTTGTGCCAACATAAAGGTCTTTTCTTGAAATTTTTCCCATTTTCATGTATCGGTTTTGTATAACTTAAGCTTAATGAAATCTGCTACTGTTCAGAGACATTTGATACAGCATTAAAAGCAATTTGAAACCTAACCCGACTATTAAAATGATTAAGTACAGCATTAAATATGACATTATCGGTTTAGAATGCTGTCTATTTATTTCTATTTAAGTCACTCAGCGTGCGTTCATCTTTTCCTCTCCCTCAGAGGAACATTTTATTGCATTTTAGAAGTCAATAGCACTGCCATGGGTTTGGTTTCCAGGGAACATACATACCGATAAATACTTTAAATGCTCTGCAAAATGCTTTGGATAATAATGTCTTCCAAATACATAAATGCATATGTCCTCCATGGCGTCAGTTTTGTCTTTCAAAATATGTTGGGAGAGATGAATACAGCAACAAATGGGTGAAATGTTATAAATGTGTCAATGCAGTATATAACTACAAAAAACGTAATGGTAACACTTGTTAACTGTTACGACTTTTCTTTGAGTAAATTCTTAATTTGCTGCTTATTAATAGTTAGTAAGGTAGTTTTTAAGTTTAGTTATTGGGTAAGATTAGGGATGTAGAATAAGTTCATGTAGAATACAGCATTAATATGTGCTTAATAAGCACTAATAAATTGCTAATATTCTAGTAATACGCATACTAATAAGCAACTAATAGGTGTAACCGTAAAATAAAGTGTTACCACATTTTTTCTTATGAATGCATACTTTTGTTTGAAATCTGAGCACAGTTTGAGACAAATTCTGAGAAGAGGGATGAAAGGACTTTTGTATGAGAACTAAAACAAAGAAACAATACAATGTGATTGTTGTTAAAGGGGTTTCAACAACTGTTTGAGCATAATAAAGATTCTGCGACATTACCAAGCTCAAAGTCCACTCTAAAGGCAGATATTCTCTTTCTCAGAAAACACTTTTTATGAGCTATACCAAATGGCTTGTTCGGATTACAAAACAATAAGTCCAGCCCACAAAATAGATAAAAATTAAAAAGAAGAGCTGCTTTAGTAGCATGTCTTCAAAGAAACCTCAGTTTCCAAAACCACTTTGTTTGGTCTTCCTAAGACAGGCAAACTTATTAACACTGTTCTTCAGCATTAGAAGACTTTATGGAAGCCAGCTTCAGAACCTAAGAGAGTGCAACAGTTACAGTTTTACTGTAGTTTATGTACTGTTGCAATTAAATAATACTTCACTTTTTCTTTTTTCATACACACAGCAACTGCAGTTAAACGATAAATGACACTGTATTTAAAATATGAAAATTGCAACAAAAGCATACCGCCAAATCTTTTGTTCATAAACATTCTTAGGGTCTGAATTGGCTCACCCACAAAGCAGTTTGTAGTAATTTACTCACTCCTTTGGATAAATACCGTTGAAACAACTTTAGGTTCATAAACTTTGAATATTCAACCAGCTGAACACAACAGCAACACTTATTCAACCAATGGTTTGACTTTGGAGTATTTATTTGGATTCCAGCTTGACAACAGTCAACAGCTTGTCTTATGTATGCCTAAACTCCAAGTTTAAACTATTTTCTCCATTTGCTCCATAACTGAGATGTTAAAGAACTCTTTTTACACATGGATTGACAAACTCTCTTTCTTCTCTCCCTCTGCTGTGATGGAAGAAGAGTCATGAGGTCTGGTAGGCAGCCAGATGACCTCTGGACAACCTCAGCAGGCTGTGTGTGTGTGTATGTGTGTGTGAGTGAGTGACAGATTTAATACACTGTCCTCCACTTCACTTTCTCTTGTATTACCGCCCATATCGGCTGGCTACGTCTGGATAAAATGGCAAAGCTGTGTGTTTGTCCGTTTTCCCATTTGGAGCTCTTCCCATCTGACTGTCTCTCGTGTTTGTCCAGTCAACAGAAGCTCACTGTCTGTGCCTCCTAAAAGACCTTTATCGTTGTATTACTTTCCCTCCCTCTGTTTCTCTCTCTCTCATCCCCCCTCGTTTCTTTCATGCTGCGATGACCACTATGTCTGCATTCCTCTCGCATTCCTGCTCCATCACGTTGACCTGCTTTGCTCCTACTCTGCTAAGCCAAACTTCTGAACGCACATGACCGAAACCAAACCTCAAATCAGCCACAAACCTGCTGTTAAACCTAAGAGCGACATTTTAATTCAATACGAAAAATCCCCCAAGAAAATCATAATGTTAGAAAAATCACTTAATTCATGGGCAAAAATATGGGCATCCTTGGTAAATATGAACAAAGGCTAATTGTGAGTTTATATCACGCAGTTCTGATTAACATGATAAATGAAACTGTACAGTCTAAATCAATATATATATAAAATAATATAGAAATAGTGCTGGGTAGATTACTTCAAAACTGTGGTCCATTAATAATTACAAATTACATGATGAAAAGTGTAGTTATAAAAGTGTAGGTTTTTGTTTAACAAAATATTTCTACTTAATGATCGTTATAGGGATCTGAAGAGACTTTCAACCAGCATATCAAAAAATATTTCTGAAGAAAATACCTATTGCATCTTTAAACAGAGTTCAGTTGCTTTAAAGTAGATCAGCAATGCCAATGCTAGCTAAACAACTACTGAATGTCTCTGAAAGTACGTTGCACATATATAATATAGTTCTATAATATAGTGCAAAAACTTGTACGGACTACATTTATTATATTTTAATGTTACTTTTATGGTTTTCATATTCATTTACCCATGCATCATAGGCTTTTATTTCTTGGACGAAGAAGGCATTTATATAAAGGTCTAAACGGCAAAATAGCAAAACAGCCTGTTTAATTCTGAAGGTCAGGGAAAGGGTGGAATATGGTCATAAAAACTAATTTATGACTGTTACTGGTGCAAAACAACAATATAAGTGGGAAAATACAATAATAAAAAAATGATACGGCTCTTTAAAAGGGAAAGTTCACCCAGAAGTTAAAACGCTGTCATCATTCACTCACCCTTAAGTTGTTCCAAACACGTATGGGTTTATTTATTTTCCGCTGAGCACAAAATAATATATTTTAAAAAATGTTGGTAACCAAAGAGTTGGCATAGCCATTTATTTCCATAGTACTGTATGGAAGTCAATGGGTACCAACAACCCACATTTTTCCTTTTGTGTTCAATAGAAGAGAGAAAAGTCTATGCAACTAACCCTGCCCAAGTTTTGCTAATATGCCAGCTGGCGTTATATACACTCCACATAGTGGATTTCTTCCACTGGTAGAAATTCCTTCCACTTAAAGGAATGGCTCACCCAAAAATGCAAATTCTGTCATCATAAATTTCTCTGTTCTGCCAAACGCAAAGGAAGAGATTTGAAGAAAGTTTGTAAGCAGGCGGGTTTGAGTCATGATTGGCAGCCCATGGTATATTTCCCCCCTACTATGGAAGTGGTGACCTTACAAACCTTCTTCAAAATATCTTCCTTTGTGAAGAGGTTCATACAGATTTGGAGCTACTCGAGGGTGAGTATATGATGACAGAGATTTCATTTTTGGGGTAACTATTCCTCTAAATGAGTCACTCTAGTTGGCATGATCTACTGTAATGAATGATAGCAGCACTGGGACATGCTGACATCTTCACAACTAAAAAACTGTCATCATTTACTCTCCCACACCTTCAGGACCAATAAAACACTTAAACATATTGAACTAACAACCCAGATACAGAAAGGTGGATGTTTTCTCCTCATTTCAGTGCGTCACAGCACCGAGGTGACTTTTTAACATGGGGTCTGTCTCTCATTAGTGGGGCTGCATCTAACCCACAATCCCTCTCACCCTTTCTTCATCTGTAAGCCCTTCGTTCGCCCCGTCTCTCTCTCACAGCCTGGAACCGTGCCTCAGGAAAAGCCATAATCCCTCAGGCCAATAGAAGACAGATGCGTCCCCCCCCCTCCATCTCTCTCTGTCGGTCTTTGTGTCTCACTTTCTCCTCTTATCTCTCGGTCTGACACATACACATTAACACACACTTGAGCGCTAAAGATCTGATCCGGCCTGGGTTTCCATGTCTTTGTGGATCCATCTTTCTCTATGGGTCACGATGTAGGAACGAGTCCCCGTGGAAAGAGGATTTGGACGGTGGCGTACATGGAGAGCAGGAGGTGAATTTTGGCACTGGTTCTGTACCCCCTTGAGGACCGTCGGGATTGTTAAGACTGACGTTCTCGCTCCACTGGACAGAGCAGGTGATTCGGGTTAACAAATTACTCTGTTGACTAAAGTTTATTTGGTTTTCGGTCTTGGGAGCTTCACAGGAAACTGGAACAGGAAGTACACAAGCTCTTTGCAGGTGTTTGTCCGAATCAACAAACAACTAAACAGCAAGCACCTGTTTGTCTTGCATATGCACAAAATGGGTTATAGGCTTTTGCTTTTGGTATGAAGTCTAGTCCATTTTGTTGCTCATTCTGGTGAGGAACCCGCCCCTTAGACACGAATAGACCATCTGACGGATATTTAAATCCAATCATAGCTTGCTTTGCTCGTAAAGGACTTTTCAACACACATATTTCCCACATACCTTTTTTTTAAGTCTGAAAGTAGTTTAGTAGAAAAAATAGAATAAAAAAAATTGATTATGCGCAAATGTTACAAAGTTTGGTATAAGTAATTGTCATATGTTATTATTACAATATAAAAGTCTTCTATTTTCAAATATTTAAAAATGGAAAAAATTTTCAGCATTATTACTTCAGTATTTAATATCACGTGTTCCTTCGAAGTTATTCTAGTATATATATATATATATATATATATATATATATATATATATATATATATATATATATATATATCTGGTCCGGGGCGTGAGGGGCGGCTTCTTCTCTAGCGGCGGGGGCGAGCTCCTTCACGCACCCTTCCTGGACCCACGAGGACACCAGTGTGCGTGCACGGGGAAGAGACCGGTCTCTCAAGGGAGGCGCGCTCGGTATTTAACGGCGGCGGTGATGAGATTCAATTCACTTCAGGTGTGCCTCGTCACACGCCGCCAGACCTGACCAATACCACGCCCCTCCTCTCGGACACGCCCACTCCCGTCCGGGAGCCTGGTGAAGGGCGCGAATAAAGGACGGGGTGATGATGACAATAAAGGGAGAGGGCAGCCAACTCGTCACAATATATATATATATATATATATATATATATATATATATATATATATATATATATATATATATATATATATATATATATATAAAAAAATATTTAGCTTTCCCCCTGAGGGGACCTTTTTATAATGTTAGCAATACATTTCCCAAGTCCAAAATGTCACATTTCAGTCTTTTATTACCCTCTGTCACCTTGAAAATGTTAAGGACACAAAAAAATGACCAGGACACTTTTTTAAAGTCTCATGTCTTTATATTTCAATATAAAAATATTACTCTCATATACAACACGACCGTAAGACTCGTTAGAAAACATGTACATCTCAGTGCTTTCGCTGAAAGCAGAAATCTCTTGAACTCCTTCACCTGTCAAGTAATAGATTGACATGACATTTCCTTGGGAAACTTTATCACACCACAAGAGGATTGGCTAACTGACCACCATCTAACAATGACATACCACAACTAACCTCTCACATCTGTCAATACATAATGAAAATAACAACAAGAAATCAAATGACATGGAAAAAAATTGAATTGATTTACTGCTGATCGGTTTGTGTGTTTCAGCAAACTTTTAAAAATGATTTCATAATTTAGAAGAGGCATTTTCATTCATTAAACCAATAAATTACTTGTTTAGACCAGTCTAAATGAGCGTCTGGAACCAATTGTCAGACTAATTTGTTTTACGCGAGCAAATATTTAAAAAGATCTCGAAAATCAAAGCGAATGCTTTTAAAAGCTTGACAAAAGACCCTGTTTCACGTGCTGAAAAAGTGCTGAATATCAAAGCAAATAAAGGAGGATCCTGTTTGGGCAGAAACAGACAATCACTGACAGATTGAGAGAAAGAAAGAATGAAAGCGATATTGACATGAGATCTCATTAAACACACACACACACACACTCACACACGTTGCCGTGACAAGCACAGACAGCCTCTCTGCGTCTCTGCCAGGTACACAAACACATTCACAGTCCAGTCCCAGGTTCAGAGAGGCAGTATTGCACATAGCTGACAGCTGACCTCTGCCCGAGCGAGTCTTCTGACCGTCCCCCAGAATCCTGAGCAGCATGCCTTCAGGAACGACAGCGCACGGGCGTCTTCAGAGGGAGAAGATCTGGAGATACCGATGAAGACTGAGAGATGTCTCTCTCATCTCAGCTCTCAGCTGCCCCCAGTCGTATGTACGTGAGTTTACCTGGAGCCGCGGTCATGCTGGCTGCTCCGGTTTTGAAGAGCGCGAGCTGATGACCTGTGGAGAGCAAGCAGAGAGCAAAAAAGCTTTGAGAAACAATGGACATTTCCTGCAACAAAACAACAGACAGGAAGACAGGACAAATGGGAGGGGCAGGATGTGAGAAACAGGAAATGGGAGAAACGGAAATATGAGAGAGCTGTGGATCTGCAACATCGGACACATTTACTGATGTCCGCCGAATTTTCACCGTTGAAATTTAGACATTTCGATAGGACTCCAAGCAATCGGAAATTTCGAGTGAAGTCGATTCATTCGTGACAGGTTCATGCGGATTCGTAGCACTGATCAACAGAAAGATGTCTGGTTATTAAAACTGCTTTTTGCGTGAATTTGGACTTTTGTTTAACTTCATAACATCTGATATATCTGGCTTCTGTCAAGCGATGGATAAAACTGAACACTAGGTTTTGAGATCAGCAACAGAAAGCATTTGCTAGCAAAATCTGCAAAATCTGTTTGACAATTGAATATCCTTTTCACGGATAACAGGGAGTTTGTCAGATGTTTCTCTTGACAAAAACACTCAATAATTCTTCAATAGTTTCACATACTTAGATACGATCGCTCTTCAGATTCCAGGTGTGATTTCAATGTGAACTCATCTAGTTCTTTCAAGAGATAAGTTCAGTTCAATCTCTCAGCTCTACGCTTCTTAAAAATGTCAAGCGTCGTCTCGTTTGTGTCTCGTTTTATTCCTCTTAAGACCCTTTAGTTGATCTTGCTAACATCTCTTGAGCTTTGAAGGAGCAACTTCTGAGCCATCAAATGGAACAGATCTCTGGCTCGTATTGGGGTTTGTGTCCAACCAGTTGAGAGCTGCTGGTCTACATGCTTTTGTTCGTATGCGGTGCTGAGAGAAGAGAGAAATGAGAGCGAGGTGTGAGGAAAGGACAGTCACGGCAGTTAGAGCTCTCATCAGGATGACATTTATCATTTACCAAAGCATGTGCATTCGCTCTGTTCCAAATCTAGTGAGCTGCCATGCTGTCTATTGTCTACACAGGCAGCTGTCCCTAAGGCATCTAACTGAAATGGATCCTCACAAGTACTCTGCACTCTGCGTAAGCAAAACCTCTTCGCAACATATAAATAGTGCCAGTTCAATTCACAATGGCATTTTATAGTTTGACGTTAGCAAGTCCACACATTTAACATAAACCAAAAGTTTTTAAAACCAAAGGAGTGTGGAGTGGGTTAACTATCTATTGTAACCGTCCAGGGTTTCCCGAAAGTAACTATGGTCGCAAGTTCTGTCATTAACAACAGAGGTCAAAAGAACTTGAGTCCATAATGAGGTAACAATGTGTTTGGGAAATGCACCCCTATATAATTGGTTCATAAAAACACTAGTAGGGTGCGCTAAACAAGTGCTAAAGTCCTAAAAAAGTGAAATCAAAAAATGTTGATCGCCATCTGGAGGCCAGCTGCAGTAAAGGTCATAATCTCCGACTTCTCTTGAGTCAAACTGAATGTTTTGCGTCATCTTAGAGGTTTCTTAATACGCCAATCTATGTTCAAGCGTTCTAAACGCGATTTTCTTCATATTTCGATTTTTTTGCGCCCTCAGATTCCAGATGTTCAAATAGTCGTATCTCATTCAGATATCGTGCTCTCCTAGCAAACCATACATAAATGGAAAGCCGATTTACTGCTGATGTCTAAATCTCATTTTTCAAAAATTTCCCTTACGACCGGTGTTGTGGTCCAGGATCGCATACAGAGGGACGCTGTGCAACGTTACCTGTCCATGTGCTCTGATTGGTCATGACGAAGGCCCGGCACTGGGCATGGCTCTCACACACGTCGATAGCTTCATCGACGCTGAAGACTGACAGCAGGCATCCGTCATGCTGATAGGACGGCCAGCAGCGGTAGTTGTCCGCTGCTATCGAGGCATCCGACACGTGTTTATACTCTGTCAGAAGAGGAAAATAAGAATTAGACCTAGCCAAATTGACAGCCCCCATGACGGCACTGACACACACTGCTCAATAAATCAAGTGCATAACAACTTTTCGAGAAAAGCGGAGAGAAACTACGTCTTTGTGTGCAGGATGTTAACCCACAGTGAAACAATCTCTGTCATTGTGTTAACACAGGGGCTGTCTTGTTCTCCGTCGAGGGGAGTCTTCATGCTGTTGTTGGTCAGAGTTTGACATGTGTCTTCTGATTCTGCCTTTATCTTTTGCTTCCTCTGTAACTCACTCATACGCGCACTTTAAAAGCCACTCGACATGACCCCGGGCCCCAATAAAAGAGGGAAGCTGATAAAAGAGAGAAAGGCAGATAAATAGAGGGGCGATGTGAGGAGTGACGACCAAAAGAAAACTCAACTAACAACGTCCCTCCCCGTCTGTCCCACACACACATTCATCCGCCCCGTCTCTATTTTGTACTTGTTTTATTTAAATCAGCATAAATGCAATAAAACAAACAAATACAGCAAATAAATAAATACTACCATAATATAAAAGTTATTTAATTTAAATAACTGTAATATTATTATATATTATTCACATATATTGTTTTATAATTATACAAATATAATTATATTTTAATATAATTAAATAATATAAATAATTAGGGACCCTACAGAGACATGAACATTATTATAACATCCAATTAAAAATTAACATCATATAATTATAGCATTCCACTAATGACACTACACGTTTTTAAGTTAATATAATAAGCATGTATTTCATTTTGACGATTATATTGTTGCAATACAGCAATAGTTCCGTTTGTCTGTCCACACCAAACATAATAATACTGCCACGATCATAAACAATAAGGGCGTATTAGATAACATACAGCAGAACTTGCAAACAAAATGAGATTTCAATATGCGTGCGATTAAAAGAGACATCCTAATCAATAGCCCTTTATAGTGTCACGTCTGGTTATGAAACAGTACGATATTAAACTAAAGTGGACGGCGGAGTCGTGAGTTCAGCATATGTCAAGAGTAACTAATGAGAAGAGATGTGTGAGGAACAGACCACTGTAACACCGCCAACATTCTCCTCACAGCAGCTACGACGGCCAGACCTTTAACGTGTGTTTTTTGTCATAAAAAGCGCAGCTGTCTGTTTCACATCTCGGTCATGTTGTATCAAGTCAACATTACAAGACGTTATTCACATTAACGCAACATCATGTTTGTAATACTGAACGCATGACATTACATTACTGAAAAGGGGCAGCTGTTCTCTCTCAGATGAGCGAAAGAATATATGTTGCGGCTCGTATGAATTCAACAGCTGCGAGCAGCTCGGTTTGATGGAAACGGGCGAGTACGGACAATCTGCGTAGAAAGGGGCACATTATACAGCGAAGCAAATATTCATAACAGGACATGACGTCTGCGCTTAACTGATTTGCTGTAAGGCATGCTTTGGTAAAAAGTCACTGAACGGTTACATTTCTGAAATAATGACGCTATTGTCTTTTACAGCAGAATCTGAATTGTTTCCATCTTTGATTTCCCATTATTGATTTAGTTGCGAAACGTTAGTATTGTATAAAGCGTTACAAAAAATAAATATGATACTCACTCAATATCACATTAAGAAGACTTATTACGTCACTTTTTACAAGATGAAACATACATAATGTATAATACAATACCCCAAAAATCAATTATTATAAAATTTTAAAAATGTCTGTGTTTTCGTTGATGTATGTATAAATGCAAATAAAGTGCTTCCCCTTTTCCATTATATTTGATTATCATTATCGCGCTTATTAGTTTAAACTTCTGATATCTTAGTTTTCGAACTAAAATGGGGTGTGCGGCGTTTTCAAAAGTCTCCGTTTTCAATCTCGGAAAAGCCGGATTAGTGCAAACACCAGGCGTAACGATAGAAAAAGTTGCATGTTTTGTTTAAAATGAAAACTGGGTCTAAACAGTGTTCTGTGTTCATCTGTACCAATGACAGAAGAGATACCATGCTGTGCTCGAACTTTCGCCATGCCGTTAGAACTGTTATGCCATTGTCACTTGTGAAAACAGAATAGCAGGGCTTTGGGTGGAAACATGCAGATTAAGGGGTGGTTATATTATAAAATGATCTTTGTCACAGAAGTGCATTCTGAGTGGCTCGTTTATTCAAAAGCTTGCAGAGAAAGGCTTGCAAAAAATCTACTGGGTTAGTATTTTTCTACGTTTTCTGGGTTGGGACAGGCGTCGGTACCCCATTTATGGCAATTAAACTTGGAAAAGTGAGATTTTGATGATATGCCACCTTTAAGTACTTATCTGTAGCAGTATCTGAACTGCGTAGTATCTGAACGCTTCCCTTCGCTAGCACATCGCGACAAGACCCAGCAAGCAAACCTGCATCGCATACTCATCTACGAGTTGTTGACAGTACTTTGTGTGATGTTTCTCTTTTTCATGCTAATGCACCATTAATATGATCGTTACAGACCGTTGAAGGACAGCTTTGATGACACGCCAGCCGCCGGTCAACCGCACTGAAATACAGCCAGTCTGCGTTTTCACAGTCCATATGCGGCTCTTTTACAGTGTGCAGTTTGGAAGTGGAATGGCGATGGATACATTGTCATGGACCGCATGCCTTTGGCAAAAATGCTGACAATGTGGTCATGTTTTCATACGCTTTTGTGAAAAACAATCCCAGGGTAGTCCACTTTGGGAAGAGGATATATCAATTGGAGAGCTGTCAATAAGGGACTACTGCATTGCTAGTTCTGGAAAGGGTCTCAAATGCTTGGTAGAGTTTTTCTCGGTTTTCCGCTCTCCGAGAAGGACGTTACGTAAACTCGAGGCCTCGTTCGTAGGAGTGTGACAATGGGTCTGATAAAAGGAGAACAGGCTTTAAAACATTTACATTTACATTTACATTTAGTCATTTTGCAGACGCTTTTATCCAAAGCGACTTACAATTGAGAGTACAACAGCGATTCATTTTTTTAGAGAGACAAACAGACAGTGTAAGTGCTTATAACACCCAGTCACAGGAGTGTTCAAATTAGTACATGCCAGAAGGGAAGGAATAAACAAGGGGATAAGAAGAGAGACAGAGACAGTGAGAGCAAATGAGGTCAGGTATTGCTGAAAGATGTGAGTTTTCAGCAGTTTCTTAAAGATTGACAGAGATCCAGCATTCCGGATATGTACGGGAAGAAAAGACGCAAGTTAACTGTGCACTGCAAATGTCTCGACTACTAGGCTATAAATGTCGGAATCTCTGAGTCTCTGAATTTTCCTTCTCTGGCTCTACAGGGATATGGATGGATGGGCTTTACTGACGTGATTCACTATTTCTCTTCGGCTCTGAATGAAGGTCAATGGGCGAGCTGCCCTCGATGAGGTCTTTCTGATGAGTGAGAGGGGTGGGATCGAGGAGAGCGAGGGCCGCACGTGGCAACTAAGTGGAGCTACAAGCCAGTAAATAAGAGCAACTATTAGGCTCTTTATTGCCCTAATTAATGCTTTATGGAGCTCTTGCTTTCTTTGAATGTTCCTGTAAGACGCGGGAGAAATGAGGGAGGAGGTGATGTAGCGGGGCCAGAAGCATGCTGGGCTTTTAATGTTTGTTGGGCAGGAGTGAATTCCGCAGGGAAGCCCTGTCTGTATCCAGACAACACCAAGCGCTGCAGAGAAGTATCCGGTCAATATAGTGTACCATGGACTAGACAAGAGATGAAGACCTTTTCACATGCATGAATATTAGATGTCAAACAATTTGAGTTATTTAATGGGTGATGCCAAAACAAATACCAATAGAACAGATGGTTTAATAGCAATTTATATAAATGCAATTTAACCATGGCTAAGATTTTAAAAAAAAGTGTAAAAAACTGGTAGCTGTGGTTGCCGGAATTCTAATATAAAAAATACAGTAACAAAGTAAAATTTACAGTTAAATACCGTAATTTCCGTAAAGCAGATATAATGTTAATATACCTTTTTTTTACCTTTGAAATACACTGGAATGCAGGTGCGGAAGACAAAGTCACGTGATAGACCAATGCCCATCACAAGTAGCTTTTAAATAGTAACGCATCCAAAAGTGCTCAGTGTCATTCACACGAACACGTTAAACTGAATTATGCAATAAACATTATTTTTACAACATTAGATGTAACAACCCTAATAAACATAACTAAGAAAAACTGAAAAGAAACATCGTGGCGGGGTTTAAAGAAAAAACATCGAATTCAAACAAAATTTTAAATGCAATGGAGTGAATTGTGGGAACGTCAATTTACGTTTTTTTCCTTGTATATTTTGCGGGAATTTACCGTTAACAATTGAACAGGTTTTTCCTGCAGCATTTCATTATTTTTTCAGTAAAAATCGCAATTACCTAAAAAGGAGGACATCCAAATAGCCAAATATCATAATATTATGTATTTAAATGTTTTCTTGATCTGTAAACGCGCTACAAATAAGGGTGGTTTCATATTGTGTTGTAGGGTGGATGTCAGCATAGTTGTTATTTTACTATTACCATTAGTTATTTGCATATTTGATACTGAATGTTAACCATTCTCATAAAAACAGTACTGGATTTTCGTCAATCAAAAACGCTTGGTGTGAAGCATTATGCAGTACAGAACTCTTTAATTTCTAGACTATATGGCAAAAACAGGGACCAGTGAGAGAGGAAAGAGTTAAACGGCTCTGGAGAAGATGAGCCTCACTTGCTTAAAGCTCTCATCAGTCAACAGGTTTGTCTGCTATAGACTGCCAATGAAGCATAGAGAAGAGCAGAAAAGATAGCAAAGAAAGAAAAAGAGAATAAGGAGAAAATGGTAGAAACAGGGGTGGAGCGATTAGGAGAGGGCTGAGGTGTTTCTCAGTGCTGAGATGGCTGTTTAGTCCATCAGCCCCTCTGCTCACCAGTTATATAAACTCTAATCTTCTAAATCTCCTCTCATTTGTCCTTACATGCACACATAAAATCGCTCTCTCTCCACGCTGACTGAACTGTTTAATACCGATTTGAGAAAACCCATTCACCGCCAGGATTCTGCTGCCGTCTCGTCAGTTCAGAACGACTGTATTCAGGAGATGAGCACACAAACATCACCGCAATTACAGATTGCGTCCGGCTCTTTGAGTTTTGTGCATGTCAGTTAAAGAACTGGTATTGGTGTATTGGTATCTGTCCAGGTCACTCACCTGATTTGTGCGTCTGTGTGTTATTCTTGAGGTAATGTCCGTTCCTGTAGATATCTAGCACTTTTTCGAGGTGAACCAGGGTTTCGTCTGTGCCCCACATCAGCTCCCCTGAAAACACATTCGCACAGCATAAACCACTATAATAATTTACACTGTGTCATCAAGAAAACATGCCTACGTAGTGCTGCTGAAGGGGGAGTTACGTGACACTGGGAGAGAAAGATAGGATCGAGGCCGGGCCACCCACGCTACCCGCGGCTTCACGGACTGTTGTGTCCCAGAAAAACAGATTTCTAACGCTATCTGACATGCCACTGCGCCGATGAACACGACGATAGAGAGCGTGAGGAAAGGAATTAAGGGCAGAGACAAAAGGCTTCTGGGAGGGACGGAAGGAGAAATGTTGGGATGTGAAGAGGAGGAATGTTTGTAGATTATATTTGAGAAAAAAAACATCACTTGAAAGTTGAAAAATCGAATGAGATGAAGGTACATCAATTAATGCGTTATTCTTTAATAACACATATTAATGTGAAGTACAAAATGTACACAGTTTTTTATATTTATGCTTCAACTATTATATATAATTATTGTTAAAGATAATAATTATGTAAATGGTTATAAATCTATATATATATATATATATATATATATATATATATATATATATATATATATATATATATATATATATATATATATACATACAAATACAGAGAGAGAGAATCTTACTCCTTCTTTAGCAGATATAGCAGGTACAGTTTATTGTGTAACAAAAATACTAATAATACAGTACTAATTATAAACAAACCCAACATACTGTGAAAACTGGCCAGAATTAACAGTAAATAGAAAATAAATTGTTCAGCACAGACGTGCAGCATTTAGGGGTTTTGTTATATTTTATTTTATTATAAAACTGCGGGGACCTTTATTCACATAAATGCTTATGATACATTTTACAGTTTTTTAAGTTTTTTTTATTTTATTTATGCAAATTAAATAAAGGTGCTTAAAAGGTTCTTCACAGAGATGTCATAGAAGAAGGTTCTTTAAAGAACCATCTCCTTCTTACCTTTTTTATTCTGAAGAACATTATTTCAGAACTATTTGTGAAACAGATTCTTGAACAAGTTCTTTATGGAAGCATTTAGACGAAAAGGCATCTAAGGCATTGTGACTGAAGTTAAACAAACCTATACTGTATGTGGGTTTTTTCATGGTCATTAGTTGGTCCAAGCTGGCTTTGATGGCTGATCGGTTAACCTACCATCTTCTGGATCTAGTTTTGACTGTTGGGGCTATTAGAACCACCTTAGAACAGTTACTAAATATTTTTTTTCAGCAGAGATAAGATTGGATCTAAATGAAATCACACTCACCTGTAGAGTTGACAACTTTATCCAGGAGGGGTCTCAGTGCTGATGGCGCACTGTGAGGTAACAAGTAGGTGAAGAAAAATCTGAAAAATGAAAATGAGTCTCAGCATAGTACAAATAAAGCACAGGTTGACGCAGATTTCAGGTTATGAACGCGCACCTGTAAGCGTTGTAGAGGTTCCTCTTTTCGTTGATACCCTCACAGCGGCCCTTGAGGCAGGGGAGGGTGAAGTTGCGGGCAGGGAACTCCATGAGACAGTCTGAAGGAGAAGACGGGGAGCAAGGCGTCTCCTCAACGCTGGCATCGTCCAGGTCGGTCACTTTCAGAGCTCCTCCGACCAGGACGAACTGCCGTGGTCTGAAATCCAGCAGGGTGACGGACCCGAGCGGGGAATGAGCCAAATAATGCAGCAGCCTCATCAGACTCAGACAGATCTGGAGAGACGCGCAATGATGTCAGTATGGAAAGCATGCTGTAGTTCTATCTATTGTTTGGTTTTATGAAACGTAAGTTCACAGTAACCCTAACAAACACACACAAAAACATGGCTAGGATTGAACTAAATTAAAACGAGGCAACAAATTAGTACAATGTGGCTACTATTTAAATACAACTACAAGTTGTGGGAACAATTTTCTAATTTGTGGCCACATTATCTCATTTTTGCTTTGACATGTCATGTGGATTTTCGTAAATAGTAAAAATGCACAAATATTACAATAATTGCCGATACTGATTAGCCTGTAGCTATTCTCATGTTACGCGCCGTAACCAAAGTCCAATTGTTTTATGTTTTTAATATTATTATATGTAAATAAATGAAAAATGTAACATTAAAATCCAAAAGTGTTTCGAATTCTAATAGTAAAGGCATCACACCATTGTAATAACCAGTGGAAAAATGTATATTAATTTATATTTACATACTAAAGATTACATTTAACATTTAACATATATATATATATATATATATATATATATATATATATATATATATATATATATATATATATATATATATATATATATACAAAAAACAAAAAAATTATAAATAAAGTAAGTGAGTGTGTGAGTAAGTTTTTGTGGTTCAGGGTCATTCATTCATTCATAAATAAATACTGATGAATGGAACATTTTTAAAATGTTTTTTTTAGTATCTTATGCCATCGCTGTCCAAAGTAATGGTTGGTACCCTGTCAAACTGGGCAAACCGGCGACTGCTTTCAGGGACCTGAAGCACCTCTTGCGTGACCCACGAAGCCGCTTGAGTGTGCGAGGCCCATCGTGCAGTGCACGTCTGCGAGCCCACAAGTGTGTTCCTTGAGGATTAGCTCTCTCATTGTGTGTGAGGGTACGAGGAGCGAGGCTGAAGCTCTGGCAGCTGGTGACACCTCGCATTCAAGCGTCGCCTACATCTACCACGCTCTTAAGGGCAGAGTTCAGAGGATTAGACGGCCGCGGGGAAAGAAGAAGAGGACGGAGATGCGGAGAGGAGTGAACGCAACCGAAGGAAGGAGAGGAGAACATAAAAGAGAAGCAAACAGAGAGGAGATGAGGGGGTGGAGGAGACACTGCCCATGCCTTTCACAACAGACAAAAGCTGCTTTTAATACACTCCGGATTAGCAACTACTGGGAAAGGTCAGCCCCCTCACACTGTGTGACTGTGTGCGGGTTGCTGTCTTGCTTAACGTGGGGCAGATTTGGTAAAACCATTAAGAAAGCCATTGTAAGACAGGCGAGGCCGTCTAAAACAGCCCAACAGATTTGGTTTCCTCAAAAATGCAAGCGTTTTCCATAACACCAATGCGAGTGCTTGTTTGTCACGTATTTGCGTGTGAACGGTTGTGTCGTCGCTCCCGGGCCCGTGTTGTGCAGAGAGCATAAAAGCCTTCGTCAGCACGCAGAGGAAATGACTTCGGACCTAAATGAGCTGTTTGGAAGTCAACGGATTCGACGGTCTCCCCAGAGTCTATTAGTGCCTCATATGCAATTCAAATGTTGCTAAAGCATCGCTGGGGTGTTTCTGCTTTCTTCCACATGCGTAGAGAGAGAAAGAGCCCGGCAGCGCTCTGGGAGCGTGTCTGTAGGGGACGGTCTTAAAGAGACAGGACGTGTTAGCCTTTATAAACACATGTGGAATGAGGGTAACTACTTGGTTTTGTTCAGACAGGCAGCAAATCAGATTTCGGGGCGCATCAAATCCGTTTACTCAAATCCGTCGTTTGGAGCCCGAACGGCAAAGAAAGGCAGGGATATCTCAAAATGTTGCAAATCCTATTATCGATATTTGGAAACGATTTGGAAATGTCACGTTGGAATGTAAAAGCTTTTAATTTGGGACGCAACGCTTATGTAACTTCATACGCTATGTGGCGTAGTGTTTGCAGAACTGTCCGATTTCACACATTTTTGCTCTCCCATACACATGCAGTCAACTGTGTCACATTTTATTATGAGGGAAAGAGTGAACTAGTGAGTGATTTCTGATGCAGCATATAACCGGATGTCTGAAGTACATTGACGGCTCTCGTACTGATGCTGCAGAGGCAAGAGAAATGGAAAAATTTCCAGTTTCTCATTTCCCACACAGACAAATGAGAACTTATTAGGCTCATTCGTTAATAGAGTATTACCTCCAGTGTAAATATATGTGAGTATATTCTCTCTTTGACACACACAAACACACATTTGTTTCTGTGTCTTGTGGGGACTTTCATAGACTATTACTTTCATCCTGACCAAAAAAACACTTTCTTTCCACTAACCTTATACCTATCCCTTACGAATTTAAGGTTTTACTATCCTTGCGGTGATATTTGGTGCGCTAGAATGCTACTTAAATTATACAGAGGAATTCATAAAGTCTCTAAAAATAGAAAGACTAGAGAGAAGGAGGCCAGGCAATCAAAATCAACAGCACGGACTGAAAAGGCACTCATTAAATTCAATGGCACTCGTTTCATTGTTCTAGTCTGGAAAGTCATTCGGTGTGACTGGAATATGAGCCTAATAAATATATTTAGCAGAATACTATGGTAGCTATGAGTTATGGAAACGGAAAGGCTGCCGCAGACTGAATGGTAATGCCGAAAGTCTATTGAAACTAAAGCGGAGTGATGAATTGTTCTGCTGAACTGTACAGTGCTGTGTTGAAATGCGTTCTCTATCAAAGCACGAATGTTTATAAAGCGCCTTCGCTATTGTGCAGCGATTGAGCTGATCTGTGCTCGTGAATCAGTGTTTGTGTCTAAGAAAACGGTTCAATACTGGGTGGCTTTAGCTTTAGTCTCTGTTGGCTTATAATCACACAGTCTAAACATATTAATTCTATATATGTAAATGACTAACACATTAACATCCTTCGTTCAAAGCACACGCAGACAGATTACCGTACGTCTTTTTTAACGTACATTTGTGTCAACAGCCGTCTGTTATCAGAGGAAGGGCTCTTTGGGACTTCATTGAGTTTCTTCCTCGGCACACAGGAAGTCGAAGCCAATCATTAAGGGAGGCTGCCACGGCGATAGCCATCAGACGTGTCTATCAGGCCAGCTCAGAGACGTCTCACACAGCCAGCTTTTTTAAGTGTTTCATTATAGAGAAACACTGTTGAAGGAATTATTAGGGGTAGAGAGAGGAGGATATGTCACATTTATTACCCTCATGAGCACTGAATGAACCGCTGTCCTGTGGCTTAGAGGTTGTCTGACTGGGTTGAAGTCATTCAAAATGTTTATATAGTGCATTATGAAATGGTAGTAATTTTATGAAATTAATGTAATTTGGTTCGTCTGTTTGTTTATTCGGGGTAAATGAGCTGTGTCTCTATTCATCTTTCTCAAATATAAGAGGGGTCCAAATGTAAGTTTTTCCTGGCATAAATTACATTATCAGCATAATGTCCATGAAAATATAAAAAATCCCCATGATGTTTTTTCCTTAAAATTCTAAAACATTGTATTTATGTCTAAATAAAATGTAAAAATTAGAATGTGGCTTCAGATACTTGGGCACCATTGTATAGTTTACAATGCCATAAATAAGCTTTCATTCACTATAAGTTTTACGTTTATTTAATAAGTTGAAAATATTAAATAAGATAAAAAATATTTTTCTTCAAAATCCTAAAATTCGAAATTAAAACTAAAATCAATCAATCAGTCAGATTTTCAATGCCATACACAATCTAAAATTCTCAATAGCCTTTACATTTATTCATTGTTTTTCTACATTTCTTAAAAATTCTGTTGTTGTTTTTTTTCTAGCTATTAATCATTTTCAGTATGGTTTCTGTTAATTCTGTATATTTCTAGGTTTAAATAAACAAATGATCAAATAATCAATCAGATGTTTTTCAAACTTTTGGGCATCATTGTATACAATTTGGTATTTCATGGATAATAACATTTAATTTCTTCTATTACATTGCATGAAAAATAAACACTTAAGGAATACTTATTTACTACTAACTAATTTTAAAAATAATTTTGATCTCAATAAAATCCTAATTTGCTTAGTTAGGTAGTTGTTACGTTTAAGTATGTGAATAGGGATGTGGAATAAGGTCATAAATATGTGCTTAATAATACTAATAAACAGCAAATATTCCAGTAATGTGCATGCTGATAAGCATATAGGAGACCACATATTTAGTTTTTTCCTATTATTTCTAGATTTAAAGAACCTTTAACAACGTAAATCATATTTGACAATACGGTGAATAATCCTCGACAGCAACCTTTAATTCCTTCATTACGGTAACGTTAGAAGAGTCAGGGACTCAATTTGTAGGCGGTTGTCCCCGTTGATAAGGCTAATTGAAGGCCCGTGTTTCTCCCTGGAGCTCCAGACAGGCAGGAGATGGAATGCGTGATATGAGCAGTGACTCACCCTGAATCTCTCCTCCCAGGGCGTCTGCAGCAGCTGGATCATCTCCAGAGGGCTGCCGAGCTCCGTGATGGCCGTCACCGTGTCCTTTATATCGTTGTTATCCTGGTAGCAGTAGCCGTAGAGCTGCGGGAGAGAGAGTGAACGTCAGATAACAGCATTGCGTCGAGAGCTCAGATTCGACCGGAAGACGCCGAGCTGACTATTTCGAAATGCGAGAATTGAACACGTCCGGTAAATCGAAGCGAATAAACGGGATCGTGGCGGGCGTTATGGGAGCGCACTCCAGCTTGTAATCAGGAAACGTCGCTCTGGCATGTGCTTGTTTGTTTTGTGGGGGAGGTCTATACGTTACGGCCGCTGCTTCCTTCGGCCTGCCATGACGGGCTTTTAGCGGCGCGGGATTTGGCTCTTTGCTTACAGCAACATTTTCCCAAGCTAATTCAAGCCAAAGAAGCTAGTTAAAATTAAACAGCGTGAAATTTCATCTAAAAAGAAAACAACCTATGGCTGCGCGACCGGCTGTACCGTCACCAGCATCAAAAGAGAAACGGACCATTATATTTCTGCACTGCTTCGTAGTCTGCGATTATAACTTCAAAAATCCGCCTCGGTACGTGCAAACATTTACTCCTTAAATTAGTCTCATCATTCACGCTTGCTAACAATGTATAACACCTCCGACTGACACACGCGGGCGATGCTAAAACTGTCCGATGACGGCACACTCGATGTTATGTTGCCTAGCAAAGTCTATGTAAACTGGGACTTATTCCAGAAACACCAACGGCAGGAATCTCTGTTGTTTCTAAAAACATGTTAAGAGCTGCATTTATTTCAATATGATCATTTATAGATGTATTTATGGAAAAAAAAGCAAAAAGCATTTTAATTGTGTTATATCTTATTCATAATAATAATGAATAATAAAATAAAATAATACAAAATATTAGAACCGAATCAAATCAACTCACGCCATTGGATTGGAGTATGCGTTATATAATAATATAATCTAACAAAATTACGTTTGTGTTTAGGAAATAATCCAACTGGGTTAAATTGATCTGAATTGTATAATTCAGACACATTTTAACATTGGATTTTCTACATTTGAAGAAAAACAGCAATATATCAAATATATCAAAATATAGTAACATACTAAAAAATAATATTTTTGCTGTGAAAAACTTTTAATGTTAGGTCCCTTTAACACATTCTGTTGACTATAATTAACTTTGCATCTATGCATCTACTACATTAGAGTGTTATTATTAACATTATTAACAAACTTTTCCCTCAATAAATTATTCATTTGTTGCTTATTTATAATTAGTAAGGTAGTTGTTAAGTTTTAGGTATTGGGTAGGATTAGAAATGTACAGTAATTAATTAATACGTGCTTAATTGGCACTAATAAACGGCTAAAATTCTAGCAATATGCACGATAATAAGCAGCTAATTGGTGTAACCGTAAAAATGTTACCGAAATAACTACTGGAAGCCGCTTCTGCTGGCTCTTTCACCGTTTCGTCTTGGCAGCAGATTTAATTGGTACGGTTTTGGCTCATAGTGTCCAATGTATAAATCAGCAAAGTGATTTCTGACAGCTCTCGAGATACAATCTTGTTTGGCTAGCTCCATCAATGTCAACTTTAGGACAAAAACTCTGGATCTTTATAACTGTCCCGGTGGGAGGATCTTGAACAAGTTTAGCCTCTGATATGAAGCAGGAACCGGACCAATCTGATCTAAGATCTGCGTGCAGAGCAAGCCTTTCCGAGAAAGCAAAGGCCCTATCTGAGATTAAATGCACTCTAATGACTATTATCAGCACGATTCATCTAAAACGTGAGCGGTTGTGTGTGTTTGTGCTGCAGACTCCGCGGCTGCTTGCTGGGAGTGAAACAGATCTGCACACGGAGGAACGCTATTGTCTGTCTAGCCACACGGTGCCGTTTTGACTGACGCAAGCTCAAAGGTCAACTCGCCTGTCCAGTTCATTTACAACGAAGACTTTGTATCTGTCCAGAGCTGCGTTGTGCCAGATGCTAATGTCACCAAGGGCACCAAAAATGTTTTTTTTTTTTTTTTTTTCATTTCAGCTAGTTTTTGTTCTGAAAGTTTTCATCCAGCTGCACTGACCGAATTCCAAATCCGTTTCATTTTTGTGAATGTAAGCGATACAAAAGATGGGTGTATAGTTTGTATTTACAGTCATGGCCAAAAATACCACCCTTGGTAAATATAATCAAAGAAGGCTGCATTGTTAATCCTCTTGAGCTTTTATTTATTATTATAATCTTTTTTTAATCTGAAAGAATTTACCTTTCATTGGATAATAAGAATTCAAAATGGGGAAAATGTCAACATGAAATAAATGTTTTTCTCAAATACACATTGGGACATAATTATTGGCACCCCTAAAAATTCTTAGGAGTAAAATATCTCTGAAGTATTCCCATTCATATTCACAATACTTAGCACTCCAGGGTGATTATGAACATGAAATTACCCAGCCATGGTGTTCTGTTTCCTTTAAGTATTGTGGCATATCAATATGGTCACCATTCAGTACTATGGTTTATCATATCGCATTCTCACTATTAACTACTTGCTAACTATTAAATTTATTTCATTCTTCCTAGTATAACTAGTATTAGCAGACGGACCCAATACCTTATCAAATTTAAACTCTCAGCAAATAGGAAGTACGTGTTTCCAATTCTGAAGTGTTAGCTATTTTATATTTCACCTTAATCTTCATCAGCTCATGCTCTTCCAAAATTCTCCTCACTGGTGCCACGTGTGCCGACACACGGATGCTCAATAGCCTTCACAAAAGCATTTCTGTTAGATGCCATTAATACACTAACACACATTCACTCGCGAGCCAACCGCGTTCGTTTAATGAGGACACCCTGGCAACAAATCAAAATGGCCACGGAGACGGCCATGTTTGCCCAGAGATGAAATAGCGGTGGGCAGTGAAAGTCAACGTCTACGGTCAGCGAGGACAGGACTGTCCGCGGGAACAAGAGCTGCTCAGTAACGGGTTCTTGACACTGACTTATAGCTGGGATCAGACCGAAATGTGTGCGAGGAAGTAAAAGCGAATAAAAGCGAGTTCAGCGAATGAGCTTCACCACCTTGTTTCAATCAGAGTTTCTGAAGGAACGCCGCTGGAAAAAGTTCTGAGTCATTTTCCCTTGCCTCTAAAATTGATCAGCGAACATTAAACAGATTTGAGACTTATTAAGGCCCTAACAGAGAAATGCGAAATTGTTAAATCTCGCTGCCAAAGTGTTCAAAGGCTTCAGTCGAGTGCCTGGTTCTGCGCCTGGTGAGCGCTTCACGTGACTCAGCAGTTGTTAATGCTGATGAGTTTGGCATCTTTCAAGGTAGAAATGACTAACGCCTCTAATCTAAATCCCCAAAAACTAACACTATGACAGAAGCGCCGTGAAATTCATTCATCGTGAACTGTTTACGGGACTTATTTATTTTGAATCCTCGATCTGCGAATCTGCCCTTTGAAAGTCACATGGATCTTTTTAGCGAAACGATCGCACGATGGAAAGAGACAAGCTGATTTCCTCATCAACCTGTTCCTGCCTAGTAAAATAAACAGAGAGCGGAGCGATGTAGAATGCGCTCCAGCAGAATTCATCCCCATCTTCGACTCATTTCCTCCCACAATCCTCCTGTTCCGAACTCCTTCTCGCGACTCGCGATTTTAACACAGTCTTTAACAATTCCAACCGCAGAAATTCCACAAAACACGCAATGAGATAAAGATCTCCGACCAATCAAGTTCGTTTGCTGAGTAGAACAAGTTCAAATCAGTCCTAAACCGGTTCTGTATTCTGTGGAAAAATTACATCATAAAGTTTTAGAACGGCGTGAGGGAATTTTTCTTTTTGGGTGAACTATCGCTTTAAATGTAGATACGCAATTGTTGCTGACTGGATCCCAGTTGCCTTCTCCTTTCTGACAAACCAAGAGGTTATTAAGTATTAACCCGTCTAGCACTAAAACTCTCCGTCTCACTCCCATCTTAAAACTGACCCTGGGGGCCTCTGTGTTTAGGACGCCCAGCTTTCACATTCACATGTTGCATGCTCACATTAGCAGGTTACTGATTACCATGTAGTGTGTGTGTGTGTATTTTGGGACTCGACTAAGAATCTGAAGAGTTAACAGAATGACATGCTAATGTAAACATAATCCCAGTGCAAGACCACCCTAATCAGGCCCCCGAGCTGTGTTGCAGATTGCCCAACGCACCATTTCAAACGCCTTTCCATACGCAAACACCAGAGAGAACTTTCACGCATAAAATTAACATTTTGGCATCCCTTCTTTGCTTTCATGTGGTTCCAACCCATTATTACTTTTACGAAAACTAAATATAAATGTTAGACAGAATATCTGAGCTGCTTTTTTTTATCGTAAAAGGAAAATGGTTGGTAGTCATGCTCTTGAAAAGATAAAAAAGCGTTATAATATAAGTACGTAAGACTCTATAACTGATAGCGCTTGGCAGTGCCAAGCCCAAAGTATGCTTCAGTTTAGAGGTGAACTCTTAAAAAGACACGCGCACTAGAAGGTTTCATCACTGTGCACCATTTTTTCTCCAGAAGTGATGATAAATATTTTCTTTGTCTTTGTATATGTCCATATATATATATATATACAAATGAAAAAGAAGGATATATTTATTGGTGCTGTCAAATGATTAATTGCATCCAAAATACAAACTTTTTGTTTGCATAATATGTTTCCTGTGTGTGTGTGTATATATATAATGTATATACATACATAATACACACACACACATATATATATATATATATATATATATATATATATATATATATATATAAATATATACAGTATACAGTTTGAAATGTATTTAAATCCTTTTTGTGCAAACTGTTCTTTTAATATATCTCCTGGCCTACTAACTAAAGATGTTCAGTGGTCATTAAACGGGCACACGATTGCATCTTTCTCTCAGTGTCTGCCAGTCGTACACGAACAAGCCCGCTCTCCCTGTTCACACCACCAATCACGAGTGTTTATACAGCAGGTGTTGCCCTCGCTTGTAAGAGGAAGACGGGGATCTGCTTGACAGACATGTTAGTTAAAGACTTCAGAATCCGCCTCTGGAAAGCGGAGCGGAGACGGCACTGCAGTGTGACCTCCCTCCTCCGGGGGCCAACGCCAGGCAGACCTGCGCAGATCCTTTCTGAGCGCACTCTGAGTGAACCCGGCCTGGTGCTAATCAGCCCGCCGTATCGTATCTTCTCACCTCTGACCTCGCAACTTATAAAATAAGAGCCATTTATTTTCGTCCGATGTGGCGGCTGCCAAAGCAAATGAAAAGCAACGCTCCTCGGTCTGATTGGTTAGGTGCGAGGGTGAAAAACCGAGCAAGATGCCGACTGCACGGGTTGTTTATTAATGCTTACGTGAGGATATCTGTGTATGCGTTCCATCATTATGGGTTTATATAGAGAGGTATTATGGGAGTAGCGTTGCTGATTTATTAAGGTTTTAAAAACTCGAGCCTGATCGCAGCCAACCGCCTGCTTTGAAGCTCTCAGTGGTGATAAATTTCAAGTGAGACGTGGCGCTTGACAACAGAATGAGGCGCACGTTGTAGCTGACGCCCATATTACACATATTCATATTTGTAAAAGACTTGAAATGCGACGGGGATAAAAATCAACTGGCTATTCAAACTACGTCGCTATTATGTCAAAGTTCGTTCGAAATGTAAAACAAACAGGTTAAATGTATCATAAACAAATATCAGAAACTCTACAATGTTAATGGCTTTGCATTTACATCAAACTAATTACGTTTTATTAATTCATTTATTCATTAAAGCTCGAATGCACTTGTAAATGAATTCAATTTTCTCTATTTTCATATAGCGTGTTTATTTTTATTCAAGTCCAGCAAAAGGTGTGGGTTTTTACATTTTTAAACCCAAAAAAAAACTGTGGTCATATTTTATTAGGTTTCACGCAATACTTAAAAAATACAAAACATAACACACACACACACACACACACACACATATATATATATATATATATATATATATATATATATATATACGACGTATGAATGTTGAGTCAAACCAAGAATGCCTGCTTTGTGAATTTATTCTGTTTGAATTTTTTAGATACTAAGAAATTATGAATGTGTGGCAGCTGCCTGCGATCTCTTCAGGGAATCTTGTCTTTGTGTAATTGGTTGGATGTAATGACGATGATGTTCTTTTGCCCATAAACTGTGTCTTTTGTGTGAGTTCATTAACAGGGGTCTTGCACCGTTGGTCCCCCGCTGTGAGCACACAGAATGAAATCAGGTCGTCGGCCCCCATCTACATACAGCTTCTGATAAAGCCTTCAATAACAGGACCTCGACGGTTACAGCTTTTCAAATGAAATAAACCTCTGGGGCCGTATTAAATCGTGGGTGACGTGTGCTACTCTAGGCCAAATACACATCCAACTAATGCGATAATTTAGTTGATTTATCTTGGATAATGTGCGTAACGTACACGACCGGTTTCTGACATGGAAACGATTTTAATGCATGGATTCTGCACGTTTGGACTTAAAAGGAGACATTGACCTCTGGAAGGGGCGAAAGGTTCTTTTCAGGGGCATTTTTACCCTTTAAACTTAATCCGATTTATTCATTGAGAACAATCCACTTCCTATTAAGCGCGCCGTGTTTCGTAGAAGCACTCAACCCATAACCGGCAAGGCCTACAAAATCATTTTCTCAAGGTTAAATTCGCACGACGGGTTAAATTCGTGGTTCAATTCTTCGATGAAATTCAGCACAAATGCAGCAAGTTTTAAGTTTTCTTCGGACGCACAGCCTGGGTGATTTCTGAAGCTTGGAGGGGCCCGCAGGACCGTCTGAAGACAGAGGCGGAAGATAAACGAGGGCCGTTAATTTCAGAGTCTCGTTCGCTTATGTTTACAAGAGCTGATTACGACTTCAACAACTACACAACCGCTCGTGTCAAATAAATGACACACAGGGCAAAGCAGCAAAGCAGAGCCGTTTCTGGGAGCCCTGAAACTCTGGGGGCCAAATATGAGGACAAAGAGCCCATACCCATTTTTAGTCATCTTTGATTGAATGGTAGGCTAATTACTAAAACACACACACACACACACACCTCAAACTAGTGTTGATTTTGATACTCTAGGCGTAAATATTCACACTTAAACAGGCGAATTTATCCAAGAAATGCCTGGTGGGTTACTAGAATTCGGATATTGCTTTAATGGGTACTAAATTGATAAAATCATAACGTGATAATGTTGTTTATATTAACGTGACTTGGTTAAATACGCGCTGTAAAAAATAAATAAATGAAATAATAATGATTAAAAACTTTTTTAATTGTAATTGAGCTACTTTGAATCAAATCGCTGGTTTCGAAACTATTTTAAGAAATTAGAAAAACTAATAGAAATTGAATAGAATCACTGTTATGACGACAGAGGCGTTTCAAAATGCGCGCATAAATAAATAAAGCTAAATCGGCTTTATTGGACGAGTCGCGTTACCTTGAGAATATTGGGGTGCTGCAGTCTTTCCATCAGCGTCATTTCCTTGATAATCTTGAAGGACGCGAGTTTGTAGCAGTCCGTAGACGAGCCGTATTTCTTCACGCAGTTCTCCATGTCGTGACCCCCAAAATCCACCGATTTCAACGCGACGGACAAGCTGCTGTTCAGAGCCGCCTTGTACACCGCCTTCGTGTATCCCGAGCCCAGATACTGGACACTGGTAACGTTATCGATACTGCTACAGCCGAGCACCGACTCGCGCGTAAACTCCCGGTGCGCTTTTGTTGCTATGGATACCGTCGGTCGCGACCGGTCGTAATGATTGTTTTTCCCGTTCCCTTTGTACGTTTCCACCTCGCCGCGCTGATCCAGATCCATGAGCCGCCTGCGCTCCAGCGGTCCGGTGCCGACCCAGTGCGCCCGCCTCTGCCGGTACCGCAGAACCTCGTCCAGCCGCTCGCGTATCTGCCGCTGGAGCTCCGGGAGTCGCCCGACGGTGGCCGTTTCGACGGGAGGCGGCTCGTCGACGCGAAGCCGGGCGGGAGCGTCCGCGTCGGGCTGCCGCAGCCGGTTCTCGTGGCGGTGGACGCGCTCGCCGAGGGGCTCGAATCCCGGGATAAACAATAAATTCATCAGCGTGCCCATGAGGAACGAGAGGCAGAAGCCCGCCGCCACCACCATCTTCCTCCGCTTCATTTTGTTGCTTATTATTATCAGCAGAAAATAGACGTGTTGCCCCTTCCAGCCTCCGCCCGGCCGCCTGGCAGCTGCAGGCAGTCTGGCCGCGCCGTGGTGTAGTATCGTGCGGCGCGGAGCGTTCAGGATCGCGAGGGAAGTCGATGATGCTGCGCTCGGGAGGATGTGCCGCGTGTTCACGTCTTCATCTTGCAGTTATGATTTAAGATCCACCCCGCGCAAGGCTGATCGTGGTGACACTCGCGTGCGCGCCCAGTTAACGGGGGTCTCGGAGCGCGCACCGGCGCCGCGCCTCGTTCAGCGCGACTGGAACCACGCTGACGTCACTTTGATTGGCAGCTGGCTCGGCCCCGCCGCGGACGGATGGAAAAGCTGCGCTTCGGGCTTTTAAAGGAATAGTTCACCCGCGGAGGAAAGCTCCGTCGTCGTTTGCTCGCCCTCGGGTCGCTCCGAACCGGCATGACGCCCGTTCCTCCGTGAATAGCGTCGGCGGTGAACGGTGGTCGAGAGAGGAACGCGAACATCATGTGTTGGGTTATTTCTAATCTAGGAAGCCATGTTAAGCAGACCAAAGCTTATGTGGTTTATTGACAGCGTTTTGCTATGTTTTATGTTGATCTGGACATGTTCAGTTGGCAATGCAATAGAAATCGATCACAGATTTCGAACAGGAAGAAAAGTAAATTAAAATAACTTGCATATTTTCCTGAACACTCTTAATAATAATATTACTGTTGATAAAAAATACACACACACAGACATACATATACATATATATATATATATATATATATATATATATATATATATATATATATATATATATATATATATATATATATATCTATCTCTCTATCTTCACAGTCCTGTCTGTTTCTAAGTATGTACCTATACATGTCTAAACATCCTCACGATGCAGTTAGTTGCATGTCTACGTGTTTACCAAACGTTTTAAGCAAGCATTTAATTGTGTTTTTTCACCGCATTAGACTCGGCTCGGTTTGCAAGTCCCTCCGACTCTCGGAAAGAAAAATGTGTATAATTATGTCTCTAGGGTCGGAGAAGTAAAAGTTTAAATGAAAAACAGACACGGCCGGGCAAAGGGGGAGAGAAGCGATGGAAACACGGCACTTGCGAGCTTCGTTAAACTCGCGCGAGATAAGGAACATAACGACTACCGAAACCGAGCTGGGAGTAAATAAACGGCAAACAAAAAAAAAATAAAATCAATCAACAACCTCGTAAGGGCAACGAAAATTCTCCACAAACCGCTTCATGACGCATTGCGATTATAATTATTATGCAATGCTTTTATTTTTTGCTTTCCTTGCGGAGAAAGGAGCTGCTGGCGGGGAACAGCGCGGGGCCGAATGCCAGGGACACACACGGCTATCCATCAAGCGCGCATTACCATGCTGTTAGCAACTAATTAACAAATACAATCAACCTGGAAACTAGAGCAATGAGAGCAGATCAGCGGGAGCCCCGCTTCGGGGGCGCTTTCCGTGTCCGCTTTTATTTATAGCGCTAATTAAGCTAATGCAATTAAGTGATGTTAGTTTAAATCTAATCTGAAAAACGTAACTGGAAAAAAAAAATCCAGTCAAAGTCGAAACAGGTGGGCTTTGCACTGTAACAGAAAGTTAAAAAAAATAACATGGTTTATTTAATGTGGTTTAACACACGTTGACAAATCTCATCTCAATATTTTGCATGCGTGAAAAGAGACGCTTAGCTCCATCTTATGGACGTTAAAATAGCCTAATAATAGCGACGGCGATATTATGAATGTAAATAAACGTAGTTGAAAATGCTTTATTTGGCGGTGCGATCGTGTAGAGGACGATCAACTCAATACTGCGCAAATATTCAAATTCAACGTGAGCGACATTTAATTTAGACCTGACTTCGTGACCAGGACAACTCTACTTAATGCATTCGACATTTAGACCAAAAAAAAAAAAAGTAATGCAACTGAATTAAATAAATGATTAACGAGACGTTTAATTTTACTGCGAGCTTAATGCATTCTCTGATACTTGTCCGGCATGACTTAAGTGATCCTGTTTAGACAATGTTAGTTTTGCTAATGAATGGTATGCGTGACATTTGGGCTCAAGCAGAGAGGAACACAATGTTATCTGCCTGCATGATAATGGCTCGTTAATATTAGGAGAGGCGCTCGCGTCGTTATCACCCCCCACGAAAACACAAGAAGCGTGCATTTGCATATTTCCCCCCCTCAAGAGAATAGACTAATTCAGAAAAAAAATAAATAAATTTTGACGCATGTAGTAGGCTACACCGGGGGGCAAATAAACCGCGTGGTTTGCAGCCGTAAAACTAATCCTGTGCAGCCTATAGGACAGTATTTGTAGACTGTGGAACAGAATAAAATGATAAAACTACGTCCCGTGAAAGGAAATGGCATTTTTCGGACGCTGCTTTATTATTAAAGACACTTAGCGATTAGCATTGCTAACCCCGGGGCGGTTCGCTCGGCAGGTGGAGACGCATTAATCCGCCTTAAGAAAAGTTCAATTTCTTGGGGGTTTGCCCTAGACAATGGAGCAAACACCGTGCTGCCAAAACCCACTGTGTTTTTAAGCGCACGTTAGCATATAAATTCATTTCGAGCGACGGCAGGCACGGAGGGTTTCCCCCAGATTGACGGATTTCCATCGCCTTTTACGCCACCTTTAGTAAAACATGCGGAAGGGTGGAGCATCCGTGCTAGGCCGTGAGAGAGACGTGTGTCAATCAAGCCTCATTCACAGTGTCTAGTCATCTTTTAAAACGGCTTTGTCATTAAGTGCTAAATCTGTAGCCCATTTTTATTTAACCGGCGTTTGCGCAGGCCTACATTGTCAGTACATTTGCTAGCATTTTTAAGCTAGGAAGCGTGACATCAGCTCAGCACTCACGAACAGTTGCATTTCGAAAAATAAACACGTGGAGTCGAGCTCATTCCCGAGCCGTACCGCGTTTATAATGAAATATGCCGAGCAGCAATATCTGAAGTGCGTCTTGTGAATATCCAGAGCGCATGTCTGGCTTTCCTCAGCATGAACTTTCATTTATGTTTATAGAAAACGGTCATGCGTAAGCCTGAGTTTTCATTTTTCCACTCGGGGTGGTGGTGGTGGTGGGGGCGAAGACCAAAATTTTTACGATTCATAGCTGTTGAAACCACAGTGACTTAAGGTCAGTTTGCCTGGCGTGCTTTTGCTTTGTTTGGACTTTATAGCTAATGTCAGCGACGCAAAGAAACGAAGAGGAGAGATGGGACGGAAAGGGAGCGAGAAAGCATGTAGCGCACAGAAAGCACCCGAACGCCGAACGCCTTTCCATCTTTGGGTCAAAACCCGCTTGAGAGCTTAGACCGAGTCTCGTCGGTTTGAAGTTCTCCTTGAGGACCTTGTCTTCGCAATCTCTCCGGTCGTATGTTTTCTCTCAGCATGGAGCTCGGCAGGTGCCCTCAAAGTCACGGAGAATCAACTCACAACATTAACAGAGTGATTTTCACATGACCTGAATAAGAAAATAAGGTGACGCTTCATTTTATGGCCTCTTAACAAGTTGCTTATTAGAACGCATACAATATTAGCCATTTAATAATAGTATTTAAGCACATATTAATGCCTTATTCTACATGACCTTATTCTACATCTCTAATCCTACCCAATAACTCATCTTAACACCTCACTAACTAAAAAGGAGCAGTAAATTAGACATTAATTGAGGGGAAAGTACCAAAAATCACAGGAGTAACGTTTTCATGGGTTGTAGCCAAGTACGGGGACGTTTGGGTTAATGGTATATCTAATGCTTGGAATAATTTTCTTTCTTTTTTTAAAGGTTTGTAAAAGAAATCTTGTGTGCCCACTGCATTTATTTAATTAAATATACAGCAGAAAGAGTTATATTATGAAATACTGTTAAAACCTTCAGAATGATTTAGAACTAAAATAATGATAATATCGCTAATATAAATAGAATTTTAGGGATATATTTGAGATTGAGATTCTAACAGGAATACCTCTAATTTCATCTCTGATTTAAGGATTTCAACAAGCAATGACAAAATCTGTACCTCTAATATAAATGGAGTTTTTTAAACACATTAGGTATATTTTTTTAAAATCATTAAGATTTCCAATTGGATTATTTTTTTAAGCCATTATCCATTTTAAAGAGAGAACATGGTCAAGAAGCATCTTTCTTTCTTTATTCCTTTCTTTCCCGAATCTTTGAATGGAAGTATATCATGGTATTAAGGTATTACTGTCTTTCCAAGTGGATAATATCGTTTCTTAAGCAGCAAATCATCATATTAGAATGCATGTGACACTGAAGACTGGAGTGATTATTATCCTATTTTTAATGCTTTCGTGGCATATATATGAGCTCACCTCACGGTTTAATGAGGCAGACCTGAATCAGTCAGTCGATTATATTTCCATTCAAACTACATCAGTTAATAATAAAGCGGCTTTTAGTGACATACACCCTAAAGTTAATCTCAACGTCGGCTGTGCCCGAGTAAGAAAGCTGAATTCAGATGTTTTTAATCAGGATTGTCTAATAAAGAGGTTAGCTCAGGTCATCGTTGCTTCACTCTGGCGGCGAGGCAGAAAATTGGACGATGCTCGCTCTCTGCTGCAGTTAATCGGGCATCGTCCTTACCAGTCCCTGCGGTTTTACAGTCGCATTCTGGGATGGAGACACAATCTCTGCGGATCTTTTCTCTTCCTGTGCTGAGAGGCCAAACGCAACGCAGAAAACTAGCCGCCGATCTTATAACGAACATCAAAAATACAAGGAAACGCACCGCAGTGGAGTTCAGTAGAAGCGTTCGGTGTGCAGACCTTTAGGGTAAAAACTACTGACTGTTATTAAGCACACGGGACATCCTTTCTTAACTTTCTAGCGATCTGTTACAACGGACGCCTTTAATGAGACACATTCTTTAAATTAGGCTCACAGTGAGTTCGCCTGTTCTTTGGAGACTGAAAAAAAGATAAGCAAACAAGCAAATACAAAGTAGAGAATAAAGAAGCTCTGCATTTTGTCTATGGCATCAGGCTGAAAAAACGTTATTGCATTTTAATTTAAAAAATTGTAAAAAATTGTTTCCTTGTTTAAATAAATTTTAAAAATACAATAAAAAAGGAGCATTTTTGAGTGAAAAGCGAACACCTCTACACCTTTACAGGAACACCTCTAGTTTAAGGATTTTAACAAATTATTATTTTGGCTGTCAAGATTTTACCACTAATATATATGGTGTTTCAAAGTAAGTATATGTTTTATATTTTTAGGAACATTAAGATTTCTCATTGGAATATTTCTTTTAATGATATTATCCTCCTTAAAGAATTAAAAATATATATATTTTTGGGCTGGTCATTCTTATCGAGGTCGTACTTCTTAAAATAAAATAAAATAAAATAAAATAAAAAGACAAAAAAAAGCATATTAAGCCCACTTTTAGAACCATTATAATTTCTAAATTAAATATTTATTTTTAAGTATTGACCCCTAATTAAATGATTATAACAATCAATTATAACATTTCAGATGCTCACAAAATTTAACCTTTAAAAAAGGAACAAAAAAGAAACACATTAAATTCATACTACTGTCATGCTAGCTTTTGTCAGCAAAATAATTACATAAAAAAAAATTAGAATAAACATAAATAATGAAAATCTGAAAAAAAGTCAAATGTATTATATACAATGTCCCAATGCAATAAAAAGTATGCACCATTGTCTTTTTAACATGACTTAAAAAGAAATACAATTTTTTGTGAACATTATAAAAAGTAAAGTATGGTTTCTCCACACAGCGTTCAGGTCACTGTCAAACATCTGGTCAGCTGAAACTCTATCGTTCCCTTCGGTCAACAAAGAAGCCCGGACGCTTTAAACCGCACGCAGCCATCTGGCCGGGCCACTGACAGACCGCCATGTAGCCACTTTAGATGGCAGGATTATTGGGCTGTGACCGCCACGGCAGGATGCTCAGGGGACTGAGGGGGTCTGTGTCCCACCGCGCGGGGAACCCGATCGGTGGGGGATGACTGCAAAGAGCGGCGGCCTGCAGCGGCAGAATGGGCGCCTGGGGAGCAAGCTCTCACAATGAGGCCTCTCAGCACCCAGACAGCAACACACAGAGGGGGAGCGGGACGGAGGAAAAGGAGCATTGTTGCCAGCGCACAGATGTCCGGGTTGAAGGTATGGAGTCGGCGCACCTGAAGGTCATCACGCAGGTTACAAGAGTGAAAAGAGAGGCGGCGGCTTCTCGGGGGTCCTGACAGAGAGCGCATTCTGTCCATTTGTGTCGTACTTACCGGTGAGACTCATTTTAGAAACAACAAAACTCTTTTATCGTTATTTTTTTACCCATTAACTTTGAGTTTTGCGTCGATAAACTCCTAAATTAACAGTTAGTAAGGTAGTTGTTAAGTTTAGGTATTAGAGATGTAGAAGATGGCCATGCAGAATAAGTGCTTTGTAAGTAGTAATACTCAGCCAGTAGGGATGTTAACAGACGACTAGTTTACAGTGAGAATTCATCCCTGTTCTTAAGCGTTGGCAATTTTTTTATGATCAAGGAGCTTTCCGTAGTTGAGAAAGCTACTTAGAAAAGCTAGTAAAAA
>NC_056711.1:3748127-3800627 GCF_018831695.1 Puntigrus tetrazona | reverse complement strand
TCCTTTATTTTCCCACTAATATTGTTGACTCTGATTTAACGTGCCAGATTTATGGAAATCAAAATATTGGTTTAATCAGGGTGTAGCATTCAATATGTTTTCATGAAGCATGCACAATCAGAATATGATCTTGTAAATGCAGTCAGCGAGAAGAACAATCTTATATTGTGCAATACTTAGCCATAATTCAATCATGCAAACTGTTTGTCCTGACTGCCATGATCTGATTAAGCCCATATGAAGAGTAACTTTGTGCAATGTGTACCTTGTTCATAATACCTACGGTCAGTTTATGCATGGTTTATGGCTTCTTTCAATAGGTAGTGATTTCTTTCGTTCACTAAATGACCTGTAGTTTGGAAAGGGAATGCCAGATTAGATTTTTTTTTTATGACTTAGTAGAGCTCTTTTGCTTTCTCTGGTTTGCCACGTTTGTTGTCGTGATAATATGTTTTTGAACGAGACAGTAATTTCTCATGTTGGTTAATTACTTGGGTTGATGGTTCATCATTTTTACTTCAAACGTCTGTGGGTTTGATGTATTTGTCGAGACTGTGTCTGTGGCTTTCTGTCCGATTGTAACCTGACTCTCAAACTACACTTACACTGGACTTCAGTTCCCACAATCCATTTCACTCTTTCACAGCCAATCACATAATCTACATTAGCCATGTACTATTTTTTTCTCATTATTATTAGTATTATTTAGCGTTTATCGCTCACCTTGTGCCAGTTTTTTCTGCCGGTACCTAGTTGCTAGTTTAGTCTTGTGTTCGCCTGTTTTCCTGTGTTCTGATTCTTGCCTGTGTTTTTGAATATCCTTTGGCTTTGCTATTCCAGACTGGGTTTGCATTACTACTCGTGATTTTGGATTGACCCTCTTGTCAAGCCCTCTGGATTACGTTTACTGTCGACTGACATACCTTTGGATACTCTTTTGCCTTGCATTAGATGTCCCTGTTTGTCAAAGATTGACCCATGCCTGTTTTATGACCACATCTCTGTCTAATAAAAGCCAGCAGCTGTATCCCGCCCATGTAAAGCTTGGAAGAGCGAAAATATTTTTTATATACCTCCAAATGAATACGCCTGAAAGTCATAAACACCCAGGATGCTCGGAGGGTGAGTAAAACATGGGCTAATTATAAATGTTTGGGTGAGCTGACTCTTTAAGCTGCATAGTATAAAGATGAAATCAGAATAATTTTAATATCGGAAGGTTAGGTTATGAAAACCGTATAACTGCGTTGACAGATACATGATTGGAAAACCAGCGAATTCGGTTTCATTTTCAAAACTGGACATGGCCAAAAGTGGCTATAGTTGAAAAGTATCTTTGAATATAAAAGTGGCTCTTTATGATTCACTGTAAAGATCTCCCGCTGGCTCACGTCATTACACACTGACTACAGTAAGTGGTCTGATCTGACAGGACTCATCTTGAAGTCTCCTCTGAGCTGGATAAGTGGAAACACACTCGAAGAACACACGCTCATACGCCAGTGGAGAAAACCACAAAGTCCTGCTAGTGCGATTCAAAGAAGAGCACTTTTGTGTGCATTCGTGAGCGATAGGGTGTGTTTGTCTGGGGAGCATCTGATTAACATCTCAGATGTGTTTCATTTTAGTTTTATATATAACAAGACATGAAGGATCTCTCTGCCGACCACATCAGAACTCAGTAATCAGCCCTGCCAGCTGACCTGGGCTAAGTCTGATTATACGAGCTCCTTGGTGTGCGTGTATCCGAAGGGCAGGTCTCATAACACAGGGACGTGGAAGCATTTTATTTGGATAGTCCCTTCAGCGGATCCTCCTATAAATGTCCAACAGACCATCCGTTACATGTGCGAAGTGTCAGCGGTGATTCCCATGAAGAGCTACGGATCGATACACCCTCGATGCTTTAAAGCAACACCCAGTTTCATATTTTGCAGATGATTCATAAAGTCGTAACTAACGATAACGGCTAATATTTCTGTCAAATGCAGATCATCCGTGAATGTGTTTTGAGTTTCGAGTCTTGTCTTGCTGCCAGCGTGTGGACTCGACTGTGTCTGGTGTGAGCAGAGGCTCATGGGAAGGTTAAATAAACTGATTTGACTGGGGCTGAGCGATGATTCTGTTGTGTGTTGCTGCATAGAGTTGTTTGTCACAACAATTAATCTTTTTCATCACCTCCTATGCCTGCAGTTCATCTTGATCAAGCCGTATTCCTCTACTCACGTGGAAATATGCCTCTTCTCTGTGCAAATTAGGTTTGCTGTGGAATTGGAGAATTGTAATAGAATCAAAATACCAATTACAGTACAGACTACATTGCTGCTGACATTCTAAGCACTTCATACTTTACTGCACTAATGTTGATTTAATCTTCTGCACATAACTGCTAACATTTTGAACACGCTTATATAATATTTCTTTACATTGGACCTTTACACAAAATAATATTTGCACTATTTGTAACTCAGTTTGTTCATTTTTATTTATACATTTTTTTATTTAGTTTTTAATTTATTTTGCTTAGTTTAAACATTTGTTATGCTATCTATGTTCTATTGTGAATTAAATATTATTAAATTAAATAACAAAATTAAATACAATTTGACTTTTTTCAACACATATGTGGGCCTTTGTGATTTGAAAGATGTTAGAATCTTTATTTATCTGTCATTCTTTATAACTTTTGTTAAAGTTAAGGTTAAAGTATTATACTGCATCTCAATATTAATATAAACAATAGCAAATTATTTACATTTTTTTTTTTTAGCAAAAATGCTTTAGAACTGCAGTGTTTTGTTTAGAAACAGGAAAGAAAGAGGTTTACATACCTAAAAGAGCGGCTAATATTGTATTTATGAGGTTATTAAAATTTATACTCTGTTATGGAACAAATGGCAACAAACGGATTTCACTGTAAATATTCCCAGGCCTCTCCGCGAACGACTGACCCATCAAGTATCTTGCGAGACTAGTGTGTTTCCAATGTATGCTGCGGCATTTAGCCTCGTGCATGTGTGTGTGTTTGAAGACGAGTGTGTGTGAACACTGGAGAATCACTTATTTTCTGCATTCCTGCGGGCGACTGCAGCGAAGAAGGATTGCTGGGAAACTGTGAGTGTAAACACACAGTAGCCAGTCTGATTCTCACCCTACTGACACCACACTGCCCTCCTTTGACACCGGACAGGACATGCCTCATCTGTGTGTGATCGTCTAAAAACGCAGTCAAAATAACAGACTCGTGTAAGAGAGAACGCTATGCAATGATCTCTTTAATTTGCATTCAAGAGTTTACCAGATGCAGTAATTACTGGACCAGAAATGCTATTAAAGGAATAGTTTAGGCATATTTTACTCACCCCGAAGCCTTCCTAGGTGTATATGACTTTTTAAAAAAATGTATCCTGGCTCTTCCAAGTTTGTTAATGCTTGGTGGATAGCAGCCATCATTGTGAAGCGCTATAAATATAGCACTGCATGAGCACTATAAAGTACTGTGATTTCAAAATAATGGCCACTATCCACCAAGCATTACCAATCTTGAAAGAGACAGAATAATTAAAAAAGTCATATACACCTAGGATGGCTTAGGGGTTGAGTAAAATATGCCTTAATTTTCATTTTTAGGTGAACTATTCCTTTAAAATTACTGAATAGTACACACACACATTTACTGGTCAAAACGTCACTACAGTACCTCTGAAAAGCCAAAAATACAGTAAAATAATATCATATATTTTAAAATGTGATCATCTCTTTCCTGTGATCATAGCTGAATTTTCCTCATTACTCCAGTCTTTAGTGTCATGATCCTTCAGAAATTATCCTAATATTCTGACCTGCCACTCAGTTATCATCAAGTATCATTGGCGCTTACTCGTTAATAATGCTTCTTATTATCCACTTCGAAAAAGTTTTTGTGGAAAACAGAATATCATTGTACAAATATGTCACAATGTTACTGTTTTACTGTGTATTATCGAATGAACGCAGCCTTAAATATATTAAAATATAACAATGTGGAAAAATGTTGCAGATGTTGATCTTGGTATAATGATAATGAAGAGTAATTCTCACTCATTCATTAATCCTTCAAATAATCCTTCAGAAAAGTGATCAGGACCTACAGTGACTACAGAATAGACTGATACGAGTATATCTGCAGACAGTTTCTTCACAGCACCAGTCCACTTGTTCACCAGTTTATGACTATATAGAGACAAGAAAATACAAAGTAAACAGTGGTTCACCCAGCTCCTGTAAGACGTCTGTGAGAGCACCGAGAGCAGTCAAACCAACTAACTCACCACTGCTTGAGGACATGTACTGTATGCTAAATCATCACTATGGAATTATAGGATTGATCTGACATTTATATGGACAGGGTGCAAATTATGTGGTTTGATCCCTCTATTTAAGGCTTGAACCTCCTAATGGAAATCAAAACAACACGTTGGAGAGGTTCAGATTTCAGGTTTGAGGATCTGTGGACAACAAACAATTTTGGTTTCTCCCTTAATGTCCAATGTAAAATCCGGGTCCCGAAGCAAAACCAGTTGAGAACCTCTGAACTAACATACAAAGACATTGACGATCGGCGTTGACTGGTGTGAATTTGAACGGTATGCATAAAATCTGCGGGCGTCACAGTCGCATTTCCTATGTGTCGCGAAGGCTTAGTCTGACTAAAGGCTCTGGAAGCACATGAGAGCGAAAGCATGTGTGCGTGTTTGGGATCTGTCCGACGAATCAAACGGCCTCTGACGTTGCCAAGTCCACTTTGGCAGGCCGAGCAAAGAGAGCGGGGCATGCTGAGAAACACGCTGGTGCTGTTTCTGATTGGCCATGGAGAGATCGCCATAATTGATTGAACCAAGGTTTTGAAGATTCGGTTGATGTAAGTGAATTGAGGACTGAGGACATCCACGACTCACAGGTTGTTTCTGAGCAAATTTACATTTAAGTGTGATGAAAGCACCAATTTTAGCACACAATGGTTCAAACCAGTATTTTAAAACATAATATAAAGTGTTTTTGCTCCAGTCATATGACACCCACACTCACAATATATATATATATTATCGTAACTATGTATTTGTGTTTGCCTGATGCCACCAGTATGGATTTATTACTGATTGCTAGCTTTGATTATCTGCTGCTTCATTGTCTGCCGTTAGATACACACACACAGTTTCAGAAACTCATACCGCATGCCGTCACAGATGACATTTCTCCCTGTTTTCCTGCACTGAAGGTCATGACAGGGTCGGTCCAGCTTCAGGAAATAGGCTGTGGAGGGACCCAGCGGGGCTGCTGAGCTCCTGCTGTCTGTATGGGCTGAGAAGGTCAAAGGTCTCAGGAGACACAACAGGAGAGCACTCAGTCCCAACTCGAAGCTACAAAGAGCCTCTCGTAGCTCAGACAGAACGACAGGTCCTCCATCCGTCAACACTTTACTCACAATTCCTCAACCGTCAACTCAGCGGAGCTCACCTGTTTAGAGTAACCTATCTTCTTTTTGGACTGACAAAGCCAACTCAGAGTAGCCGCTTCCAGTAACGTTCAAAGTCAGAGTCAGGTTTTCGTCATCTCTTTTGTTATTTGTTTCTGAATTCAAAGGTGGCAAAGGGCTCCGGAGCCTCTGACCCAGCTAACCATGTTTGGTCTCCTCATCCAGCGCACAGGGAGCTGGAAAAGAAACATTCCCTCTCTAATCCCCAAACACTTCCCTAAACGTTTCACCAGCGCTGTGTGCAGGTTCTGTGCGCGTTGCTCAGCAGAGATCCAGCTCTTTAATGGGATTGGCTGGCGGGAGGTTTTAACGTATGGCCTCTGCTAAAGCTATCAGTGTGAGTACTGGTGCGGTCTGGGCCCACTAAGCAGATAAATGTAAATATGAAAGCAATGTAAGAAAGCCAACCCTAGCTTAAATATCCCCAAATATACTATCCAGGCTCCAGCTTAGGTTGACCAGATGTCCTGGTTTACCCTGATTAAAAAGTGATTGAAATCTGTAAATATGCAGCAAATGTATATGTTAACCCCGTAAAGCCTGACATAAAGTATGAAATAATAATCTATAATCAAACTCTTGGTAGCGCTTTAGTTTACAGTCCTGATCCTCATGTACTTCTTCATACTATGTACTTATCGTAGTATTTACAATAACTGGGTAATTACAAAGCTCTGACCTAGTTAGTTAACCTACATGTACTATAAAATAAAGTGCAAACAAAATATCAGAATATCATGTAAAAAATGATATATATAAAAAATTCACAGCAGAAAATCATAAACCCCAACCTTGAAAGTGGACATTTTTATAATTATACTAAAAGGGCCATCATTTGCTAAAAAGGTATCAATCAAAAAGAAGGCATTTAGTAGGCATTTGTGTAAAATTAGTTCTCGTCGTGTTAATCAGTTAAAGGCCTTAAAAATGTGCTTATTAAGTATAATAGTAGGCATTAAAGGGTTAATACTGTATGGTTTCAAATGTTGAAATGATGCCACAAGCATACTTTACTCAATTATGCATTTCTGTTAACAAGCGTTGTGTTCTTTTAGCAGTTTTCAAACCTTAATACTCAAACGGAAATAAAACAAAGTGTTTTTAAATATGATTTTACATCATTACTATGATATTACTCAAATAAACACCACTGTTTGACCTACCCACTTCAAATCATCAATCACTGTTTAGCTCATATCACAGCTAGTCGTTAGTCGTTTGTTTTTATTTTTATTTTTCACCACTGCTTGTAATTTCAGATCTTTAATAATGTGTAAATCTTGTTTTAGGCAGGGTGAGGTACGTAAACTGCAATCAGATTAGATGACCATTTCACTAGCATCTAAAATGCAGACATTTAACAACATTATTTATTAAAAAGGGTCAAAAACCATGAAATCGTTAACGGTGCTTGCCGGGAACAATTTAGGCAGTAAAAAAATCTGAAAAACGGACCCCGAAAAAAACCCTTAGCATTGAGCCTCAAAGTAACTTTTGTCACTGACCAATTATTTTTTGGATGCTCTTAAAAGCCTGAAACAGGCGTGCAGTTTCCCTGAATGCTGCCTTTGTCATCACAGGTCACCAGCGAAGGGAAGCATGCACATTCTTGTCATGATGTAATTTTTCCTGTGGTTTCAAACGGATTAATCACATGGTGTTTATGGCTCGGTTGAAACGTCCATCCCCTGAATGCTCGTGCAGCTGCAACGCTAACGGACGTGTCCTGCGAAGCTTTGATTTTGAGTCTTGAATCGCAGCGCCACACTAACGCACTCGTCCTCTGCCCTGCACCTGATCGCGATGTCTACCCTGTCGATGCACTGAGCATGTGGCCCTGCTGCCCCTGTTTTCCACTTCAAAGCTCACAGGCATGTGAATGCTCAGAGACAGAGCGCTTTTCTCCTGCTTAATTTCTGTGGGGAAACTTAATCTCTCATGAGGGGGGTCTGTCCTCACCCTCTTCTACGTCCCTGAGAGGCACAATGCTAAATGGCAAAACACCACTGCCCTCTACCCAACATGCTTTAAAGAGCCCCACAGGTGCACTGTCCACCATGACATAAAGGGTATTTCTCTTCAATAAATCAGAGATTTCCAGCGGAGTAGTCGTGACCATGGCAAGTGATCAGTCAATTGAGCGCATTTTATTTCTGCAGTGACAGTATTCACACAGTAGCCCCGCCCACCGTTAAATCTCATTGGTTCAAAATCTTGCACTAAGTGCACTAAGAACCTTAGAAATCAAGTTAGGCAATTAAGGTCACATTTACATTACATGGTGAACTTATTTAGATTTTTTTCCCCCCATATGGTACAGATCGGATAAGCGGGAAAAAGCACATGGATCGGTTTCAGGTTTAATTCATATGTGGAAATAAATCAGATACGAATCAGATGCGTGCATTTGATTCTGTCATGTTAGAGGGCAGACTGGATGTTCTCTGTCAATGCTAGGTGCGCTGTACGGCAATAAAAAAAAACCAAGGTGGCAAATGACATCTACCCGTGTGGATTGCTTTGAGTGTCCGTATGCAACGTGGCCAAGTCTGCGGTTTTGCTTTTACATTTTTCACTTTGAATAGCAATTCGGAGGGTTTAGTTTTGCAGACCTGGCAAACCGTCATTACACTGAGCCTGGGCCGCTTTGCCAAGTGTACAGTTTAAACGCAGATAGGGTGTAAGCTGGTCAACACTTCGGAATGGTGCGTCAAGAACGGCAATGAAAACGCCGTCTGTCTACGATGACATCGCAGTTGATGTTGAAGTTACGTTTTTATTTTTATGAAAATAAAGAATATGCAATCAGTGGAATTATGTTACATACTGGTAAACGTTTGTAACGTTTAAATTTTGTTTTCACAACAGACAAATTGCTTGTTATGGCACGCTTTTCATATCACACGCGTACACTGTGCAAAACTCTTTCTTTTTTTTTCCATCTAATCCTTTCTTGATAGGTTTAAAACATTCTTTCCAAACGCTTATTAAATTTCCTCTTAATTAAGCTGTCATGACAGAGATTACGGTGATGATTTCCATTTCGGAGCTGGAATTCTGCAACAATGTGGCAGTAATTCCGCGAGCTTTACCCACAAATCCTTCGTCTCTCTGTTATAGTCATCAGCCATTTTTCACATTTTTCCTCGGAACCAAACGGACGCTTCACTTGTGCCGTTTGAGATCAACAGCTCCGAAGAGAAATGTTCCCTCAGCTGTGAAGCCCAAGAATGGAGAATTTTTCATCGTGAGCCGATGCTGTTTTTCCCTCATTCACATTCAATTTGGGGCTCATTGGATCCAGCTGAGTCCAACCATGAGGCTTATTTAGAGGCAGCCAGAAGATGAGCTACACCAGACAACCTGGCATCAGTCTTTCTACATACATTAGTCAAGTAAAATGGGTCACCATGTGTATCTGACAAACAAAAAAAAAAAAATCAGACTCAATCATTCTTTATCCCATCTAAAGTCGAGTCTTCCTGTCTTGAATCCCTCTGTTATTAAAACATTATTAGATTAGAAAGTGTCTGGCTTTATAGGCTGACACCCTGCCTGTTATCTCCACATCACAAGCTGGACAAACAATGGTTAAAGCGTTTTCACAGATAGTAGGAGGCACTGTTACGCATCTTCTGAAAGAGTGCCGAACCTCTGGATCAAAACACAATGAAGAAGAAGCATAAACAAGCAATCACATATGCAAGTAGATGCACATGTAAAATAACAAGATAAATATTAAACCGTGAAATGGCTGAAGTTACTGAATGAAACATCGAGGGAAGCAGTGTCTTCCATTTATGTTCAGACTTTCTCAGCATTTCGTCTTTTTTAACAAAACGTCCCAATATTTGTAAAAAAAAAATGAATCAAACAATAAAAAGTGTTCTCTTTCATCACACTTCATGTTCGGATATTCATATAACAAAATATCACGAAAGCTTTGAGATAATGATCAAAAATGGTGGCTAGGGATGTAACGATTAGCCGCGAGCCGCTTGAAAATCTATTTAAATATGTGACGAAATTTTGATGAAAAACTGCTCATGCGGTATGTTTGCTGCATCTTTGTTTGGATGATGATTAATATGCAGTGGTTGCCTCTAATTCGAAATGGAAAAAGCACAGGAAAAGCCTGAGTTTGTTTATATGAATACATCTCTTTTATTCGTGTAACTTCCTTATTTGATTTGGGGTTAGTTTCAAATTGAAATGTAGTTTCGGTATACTTGAATTTCACAAAGAAAATGCAGCAATAGCATAATAGGACACCCATGAGGCACGTCAAACAGCCAATCGGAGTTAGTTTCACTTCAGCACCACGTTCCCGAGCGTCAAAATGCCGCCACAATAACAAACTGGCGTGTAAAACATTTAGACATATTTTAATTCTACGCTGCAAACTTTATATATTTCCAAACTTCTGAAAATCCAGCTAAGCGCTCGTCGTCACAGTTGTAAACATGACAGCTTTCAGACTTTTTAAGTCTCAGTCCTGATTTTACCGTTAAAAGAATACATACTGTGGACAAAACTCAAGTTTTCTTTAATTCACAGTCCGCCGCAGCTGTGTCGGCCTGCTTTTGATTGAACTCTTTTTCTCTTTTAAGTGCATAATCATCTTTTTTCCTCTGGTGTTTTTATTTTTCCACATCATTTCTGTCCATCTGAATCTAATATTTGTTTTTCTCTCGGCTCTCTCTATTTGCCTATCTTGATCTAAAACTCTGTCTCTCCGTTTCTGTTTGTCTCTCTTTCTTAACTCGTGTCTCTTTTCAGTTTCGCAGATGATAGCAACGTACATGTTTCTAATATTTCTTGTTACAGTTATGATAATACTCTATGTTACTATATGAACACTTTACATCAAAGAACAAAGAGTACAGTGTACTTCACACACAAATCTCTGCTGATATCATCCGGCCACAGACAGGGATCAGAGATCAGCCGGTCGCTATGGCAGTGCCATGTTTGAATGAAAACAGAAGGCTTTTTCCCACCAGTCTGTCTCATGACCCCTGAACTCTTGACCTTGGGTCAGCAACATGGCCTCACCTCCGCTGCCTGACTCTATATTACAAACATGCAGACGGAGCTGCAAAGACACAACACTTCACAAATGTCAGTTTCTGCCTTTGCTATATTTTTAGGTTTCGAATTAAGAGCAGTTTGACCTCTAAAATGGAAGTTAATAGGCTGGAAATCTAATTTGAGGTTAGGACAGTGTTGTGGCATTCACTGGCGCTGGAAAAATCTTGATGCTAAGCACACACACACACACACACACACACACACACACACACAAACATCAGAGATCTTATCTAGAAGCTTATTAGTACCACAGAATTGCTTTGCTATAGAAAACTGATCTGAGATCAGGATATGCCTGCACCTTTTTCTAGAGCTCATACAGCTACTAATAAATATCTACATATTATTTTAGCCTTTTAATTTTAAATATCATAGTGGATGATGACACACAATCTGAGAAATACTCCAAGAGTTCTGTTATCAGTAAAAAGTCACACTATTATCAGCCAATCAGATTCAAAAAACCATGCCAATAAAGTAAAAATACTTTTAAAAGTGCATTATCAATGGCCGAAACGCCACTAGAGTTCATTAATTAGTTACATTACCAATTATAATCGGAATAAACGATTTAATCCAAGAATCTATTATTTGAACTATCCATTCTGTAATAAATGTTTTCAGAAGCTGCTGTTACCGATTTTAATCACACAATCAGCGTGTTTATTCCTAACACACAAGAATGGACCATTGATTTGTTTGCAGCTACCTAAACTGCAATCTCTATTTCACATCAATTGAATAAATAGCTGCCTCCTGGAAAGCACCGCGGCCTTGTGATTTGTCGACCGGAGGGACCAGTGAAAATTGAGTTTGAGGGAGGAGAGTGATTTGTCCTCCTGTCATTACTCTAGATTTTACAGAAGTCTAAGCCAACAAAAAGACATGATTTCTTCTTGATAATTATTGTGATTATGTTGTTGGCCGAAGCCAGCTGTCCAGGAAAATTTCCAACTGGATCTCAAGGAACAATAGGTCAGAACAAAACAGTTGCTCCAGTTTGAATGGAAATGAGTCCGTTTTCTCCACGTGATTTAGGGTAAGACAGTTATCTTTCATTGCGGTAAGATGATGGAAGAGCTCTTTTGCTGGGAACACAGGAAGAACGAATTAAACAAGTTGGAAAAAAAAGGAAAAATCACTCTTCCAAATGTTAAGATGTGAAGCGATGAGCTGGAACACCTGGCTGAACGGACAAAATGTTTTCACAAGTAAACCTGAAGCAGTAGTGTATCAGTTCGATGTTAAACCATTTTTTTTTTAGTCCTAGTTTAAATGCAGAGACAGCCTTTCTTAAGTGCGTTTCTCTCAAAACACCTGTTGATTACCAATGATTTATTCGTTACTGTGTTAGTTTAGCTTGATGTCGTTTAAAGTAACGAGACAAAATCCGTAAACATGTAACTTTGAAACTTGATTTCAATAAACAGAATGTTAATGTGCATCGGGTTTCACTAAGATTAGATTTTTACTAGTAATTTGCATTGGGTTTGGTCTCAAAATGTGCAAAATATCTATAACTTTGAAGTTTATTTCTTTAAACTGATACACACTATTTAGATGATAAATGTCATCAGAAACATCAAATGGAACGGGAACGTTTCGTTTGCACAAAAAGACCCCACCACAGTCCAATGCTTATGCTAACTGTTGCAATGTAAGCTCACAGACATCTGGAGCATGTAAGATGACAATCATTTAGTGTTTATACACACAAGACATGGTGGAGCATGCGATGGAGATAGAATAGCCATTCAATTAGCATGCTCTAAGCCTACCGCATGACTCTCTCCTTCTGTGACTCATCGTTGTGTGTCCTGTATCGTCCAGAGAGACAGACCGAGGGTTGACATGGTATCCCTCACCTAAGGCCACATCCGGATTTCTGAGTTAAGTCTTCATCATTGGAGCAGGACTCCAAGGCTACAGGCTTCTGAGTTAGTATACAGAAGGGAAACCTCTGCTGACCCCATCAGGACTGGCTGCATCCCAGGACTCACTCAAACCACAAAAGACAAGCCACTAAGTCAAGATGGGTTTTGCAGATGCTGCCGACTCCCTGTCCAGAGGACAGACTATGTGTATCATTCAAGGAGACTGTGTGTGTGTGTGTGTGTGTGTGTGTGTTCCCACCATGGACCAAAGCAATGCATAGTTACTAGTCTGTAGTTTTTGGTCAGAGTATTAAACATCTGAATGCAAATTAGCAGTTAAACCTCAAGGCCTGGCCTTTTAGACTGCGTTGGAATGCTTTTTTAGAAAGTGCATAATTTGAAGTGTGTAATTTGTTCATTGTTAAAATACTTTCTTCCATCCCAGTGTAAACATCCCAGTGTTTCTGTGATGCTTTCGAAACATGGTGCGAGTTTAGGGTACGATTATCTGATGGCACATCAGAAAAAAAAATCAATGATTGTAAACATATTTTAAAGATGCATGAAATGACGTTGACAGCTATAATGGATATTGCAGTCCAAATGTAAAATATACTCAGACTCCATGCTCACACGGGTTGCCAGTTTGAAGACGCTTGACAGTCATGAATACAAATGGCAATGGAAAGCAACAAACCTTACTCTGTAAGTATACGAACTGACTTATCCACATTGTAATATGCCTCTGGTTATAGAGGTTTTTAGATAGAGGTTGTCAGGTTGTATCTGCATTCATTCAGTTCATTCAGGCTTAAAGGCTGCAATACGCTGTGTTTCTAATAAACTGGCAACCGGAACGTTGAAACACTGTTGGTTAAATTAGTAGTTGGGTTTTAGCAGTCAAAGAAAATATCATCACTTTTAATTTATTGTTTACACATGACAAACGTGTCATTTGCTCACCCTAAGTGCATTCCAACCCCAAATGTGACATTATAACATTTTTGTGAAGACTAAAACTGAATTAGTTATTCGCTCACAATCTTTTTCTCCACTGTATCTCTTAAATCTAATTTGCACTTGCTTATATTTCAAAAAAGTGCCTTAAAATGCGAAATAAACACAACCACGACATTATCACTTATTCTCTGTTGAACTGCACAGAAGACGTAAACGCGTCGTTGTCTGTGTGTTTCTAGCAGATGGAGTGTTTCTGTCCAGTTCAGCAGCTCTGACGGCCAAGAGGAGATTTTTACAGACTGCAGAAGAGGAATATGTGACAGTTTTATTTTGAGTCTTGGCCTCATCGAGGTACACTTGTATAATAAGACCTTTTCCCCTCTCTCCTCACAAACGCTGAGCGAGTTACCCGCAGAATTATTTCTATTAGGACCAGAAGGGCTTTTTTTTTCAAGAAGAAGAAGAAGAAGATTATTGCTAAACATTAAAAAATAATATATAAATACAAACTGACAAAAACTAGACATTTAAAATGATTATAGTGCAGTTTGTGTGTATAATTTTTACAGCTCAGGTTTCACGCGATCATTTGTCCAGTTACTATTATGATAATTAATTATTACTCAACTCAGATGTCAGAATTCATGAATGCTCCCCAGTGTTATTTTTTACATTTTTAACTTCATTTGTGTTTTATTTCCTTAAACTTTAAACAGTACCTCATTTCAAATTCAAAAAAATTCAATTAATTAAATAATTGACCTTGGCACTCCGGTTCTCTATGCATTAATAAATCCTTTATTATTTATCAAATCCTTTATGAAGCACGTTCATTTAAGAATCCGTATAAAACATTCGGTCACTACAGTACGCGCACTAACGTGATGTTTGACAGCTTTGCCACAATAATGAATTGGTGGGTTTGGTCTGAAAGAAAACAGTTGCGTGATGGTTTATTTGCACATGTATTGATGAACAGCTTCAGTCGTGTGCTACGGAGTATATTAGCAGCGCTCAGTAATCAGTGTTAAACTCTGTACGCTGAGGTTGTGGCTCCCTAGTAAAACTCCACGGGGACCAGCGGAGCTGATTACTCCTGTGGGAGAGGGCGGATGGGCAGCGCACACACATAGCAGACCGGAGACACCGGCTCCATCAACACCCGCCAACATCTGCACACACCCCTATCCAGATGTGCTTTGGCCTCGCCTCGGCCTCAACCGCTCACCCTTTGAGGGCTGAACCCATGAACACAGCTCATAATTGTCATCTATTAACCCGGATTATAGATCCTGCGTGGACGGAATTAGCTTTCCTGCAGGATATGAATCAAATATCTCTCTTGCATGAGGACATATCGAAACGTTGAACTAGGAAAGGAGGAGGCCCAAACTGCGCGCAAAGTGCTGGAGCTTTCCACAGAATACAAAACAGAAAGCTAAAAATAAATCACAAAACTCCCTCTTAATTTGCACGGAAAATCGCAAAAATATAGTAATGAGGAACAGGGCGATCCACGGGGTGAGAGAAGGAAGTAAGAGAGAGAAGAACGAAGCACCGCACAGCAAAGCAGTAAATCCACCATCCTCATTCACGGCCCTATAATTAAAGCCAAATGAGAATTTTGTGGCTCCCTATTAGCTTTTTATTTCAGCCTACAAACACAGAAGGGGGAATACCTCCAGTCAGCTATAAACGCAGTTTAAACGCACGTGATTCCCCTCCGCGGACTGTCTGTTTCAAGCGAGAAACGCTCTCTCCGCATCCTTATAGAAGCCGACAGCATGTTGAAAATTCCATCCAATATTAGATTTCACGCACAGGTTAAAACGTTATCCCCTGGAATTCCTCCTGTTGCCACAGCCACCAAATCCCTCACTGGTGCTACTGAACTGGGCCGAATTACTTCACCTAAACCTTTAGTAGCTGTCTAATTTAGTGGACGACTAGGCGGAGGACGTGGAGTAAGGTTACACGGGGTGAGCGCGTTAGCTAAATCTGCAGTAGTCTGGAATAAGGGGACCGAGGGCCCAAGATTTATGAGAAGGGTTTAGAAGTAACAAATCACGACGGTCCCTGGTAATGGTTCCTCCGCAGACGCATTCATTAGACTTATGATTCAGGAACCTAAAAGACTCTGCTGGCTTGGGTCATAGACGTCCAGGGCCATTAAAACTCCATTGTTGAATACCCAGAAGAATTCATTCAGATGTTTTAATGCCCATCCGTAGGCCTCCAGTAATTCCTTGTGCCAAAGTGGGATTCTCTTTTATCTGTTTAAGGTTAAGTGCGTAGTCGTTTTGCACATTAAAATACTTTATTCAATCTCAGCTTAATGTGTGGAGACAACTATAAGCGAACCACTGGTAGCGAATCACGGAGCACATTCGCGACACTACTTCTGATTTATTCATCCAACATTTGCCAAATTTTGTGCAAAATCTATTCATTTATACTCAAGCTCGTTACCGCAGGGTGGATTCTGATTGGCTGTCGAGGCTATTAACGTTCATTAGGTGGAAAGAAACTGTACTTGAACTGATTCCAACAATACTTTTTCTACGTTATCATTGCGGTGTGGACTCTGCTGCTCATTAATAATGAGAGCCATTTTTAGAACTACGTCTTTATCGTTATAGTTATCATGCTTGGTATGAACGGGTCACGATTTTGATTAGTTAGACAGGCTTTTTGATTACTAAAATGAAATGTACCCATTAAAACTAAACTCACAAGGCCCTAGAAGTCACACATTAGCAAATGCTCCTTCGGATCCCGATACTAACAGAAAATATTAACGTGTGTAAATTGAGTGACTCGGCATCACATACTGAAAGCACGATAAATTGTTCAAATTGCTGCATAAAAACCCTTTATGTGATTCCCGCTGTCCTCCAAACAGTAAGGACTATTAGTGCTTCCACTAAAAGTAAAATCTAGTTTTGCGTCTTTTGTGCAACTGCCAAGTTAGGAGCCTGTTAGTTAAGAGTATTTCTGTGAATGCGTATAGGTTTTGTAATTTCCCCAGTGGCTACACGTCCATGTTCTGGTAGCCAGCCATAGCTTTATGATTTATTCTCTGCTAAACTATAAAAACAAAATCTTATTACCCAGCAGAAAACTCGCTACACAGGCACAAAGCACAAAAGACCTAATTTATGGTATAATCAGATTCATAACCTCAGGCTTTTCACCAAAACTTTCTCTAAAACGATCGTAGACACACCATCAAACGCTCAAAAGTGAATACGCAGAGGTGCAGCCACACAATTGCCTTTGTGAATATCTACTGGAACCGGTTTGGATCTCTACTGAAACAATAAGCCACAGCTGGCCACACGCTTCAACGATTTTACCACAGGTAAAGACTGTTTTTAGGTATAATGAGAAGAGGAGGCACTAAAATCCCCTTTAACCGTAGTAAAAATCTTTTTTACAAAGTTTGAAGTAGCTTATTTGTTTTAACAATGGCTGCAACTACAATGCAATAAAAACACCAATTTTAATTAACCAATACAGTTAAATATGTGTCAAAGATGAAAACGTTTGACTGTAAAACAGTGAGTTGACTACCGCTTTAAACTGTTGTTGTTACCCAACCACCCCAAAATTGAACTTTTACTGTTTTTAATTCATTGCAATTTTGTTTTTCCTAAACTGAGCCAAAAAATTATCAGCCGCATTTTCCCATGATTTCATTCAGAGCAACAATCTTGTCAGGCATATTTACAAAAATCTATGAAATTTCTCTTTTTTGGGGGGGGGAATTTGCCACTGTCGTAGGTTTTTCCCATTTTTTACAAAAAATATTGTGTGACAATGTAACATTTTTCCAACCAAATTTTGACATTTTATTAAATTCCATTTCATTTTATTTTAAACCTTAAAAGCAGACGCTTTACTTACATTTAATTTGCATCCTATAAATAAGTAAAAATCGCTTTTGTGAATTTCTTTTGTTGCAGACATCTTTGACCCATACACGATAAACAACAGTTTTAGTGAAATAGTGTTCACGAATGCCAAAGAATGCTGTTTCTAATGATATATCAGTGCTTTGGGTGGTCCGGTTCTCTTTGTTTTGACATACCTCCATAAGTGGCTACCTTATATCTCGCTGTGAATTTTTCCACTCAGACATTTACAGTAAAATAAAAACGGAAGGCAGTTATAGAAATGTTGACGCTTATGTAATTATGCCATAATAGATATGATTTATTCCCACTAATAATATGAAATTAAAGGTAATTTATGAGAAATGCCGTAAAGGCGTTTAGGAATGGAACATTCTGAAGGTTAAGTCAGCTTTCGCAAAACCACAATGGGTGATTTAGTCCATCAAGCGATTTTTAAAGGTAAACAGTAAGATATAGTTCTCTGTAATGTGATAAAACTCACATCTGCGCATATAATTCTGTATCTGCACGCAAATCCTTAAAATAAATCATTGCATTGTACATGAATAGGCCGAATTATAATACGGTAGCTGTAAATCTGGACATGGCAGCGGAGGACGCCGGAATGAAAACATTTCCACAGCCCTCTTGTGTCAGGTTACAATGGCTCTTTGTTGTGATTTTTTAGACTTGTATCGTACGCATATTTCATGGACAGGCGGTCAGTCTTGCACGCTAATATGATCAAATAAGTTTGAACATGTCACGGCGTGATTTAGGGAAGGAGCACTCGACGAGAATATAATGTCAACGACTTCCATCATTCATACCTCGGGCAGGTAGGCAGATAAACGAAACCACATATCATACAGACCAGATCGGACAAACTGAACTCAAACAACAGGACTTAAATACACAAAGCAAGTACTTAATAAACGAGACACGGCTGAAGACAATGAGACAATCTACAGAAATTAGTTCACACCGAACACATGGAGCAGGAAAACAACAACATAGAGTCTATATACGTACACACTCTCAAAAAAACCCTACAAAAAAGCTGCACTATAGCCATATATTTTCTTAGGTGCTACTATGTACCTTTAAAGGAGTCATGAAGTGATAAGTTAAAACTTCTTTGTTCTTTTGGCAAATGAAAGGTCACTGTAGTATAAAAACATCTTGTGAGTTGCACTCTAAAAACAGCTCATACGAAGGGGCGAAACTGACAAAACAACAGCGTTTCGGCTCTTCTACTTCTTTGTGAACAAAAAAAAGTATTCTCGTAGCTTCACAAAAACGAATTTGGGCCAGTGATGTTTTACCGATGTGTTTACTACGTTTCTGGACCTGGGATCATCTCAGCTGTGTTGCTGTCTGTCAAAAAATACAGCGAATATTTCGCCGTCTGTGGAAAATACCGAAAATGTCTTCATCTGTGTCGCGAAGACGAGTGAAGGTCCGGAACGACACGAGAAAGAGTAATGACAGAATTTTCAATTTGCGGCGAACTAACCCTTTAAGCAAGCAGCAGTAAAACCGGTAGCGTTGAATACGGCTCAGATAGCTTGCGGTAGAGAATGTGCGATTGTTTCGTGCTTACATGTGCAGGCCATATGCACGTCATAACTGAATGCTGCTTTCACTCTGCACTGTCAAGCAATAAAGCTCGAGTCTAAAAGCTGCTTTTTAATAAATGTGACAGCCCGCTAGAGTGTGCATTGTATTACATACAACACGTATTTATTTAAGCGCGAGGGCTCTGTGGAGCTTGGCGGCGCGTATTCTAGTGTGCGTGTTTGTGTGTGTTTACGTTCCCAGTCTGAGCCGCTTCCGATCCCAGTCACTTTCCCAGGATGTGGACCGAGCCAGCGCCGGCTGTTCACATAAACTCTGAGTGATGATAGAACTTTGAGTCCACACCGTGTAGACGAAGTGTACGCACACGAACGCCGATATACACTCGCACTCGGTCGGGCCAAGAAAAACAAAAGTCAAACCCTCGTGCAAACAAAGCGTCCGGAGGCGCTACACACTGCCCGCGCACAACAAAAATAGATGTAGCTGTAAATGACCCGCGCAACTGCGCGCGTATGTTTTCTTTCGAACGTTTCCAAGCCTGGCGTCATACGCGAAATCCCCTCAAAATCCACTGAAAATGCATTCTGCAGAAAAAGGCGGATTTTATTTCCGCTAACAAAAGCCTAGAAACAACTAACGGTATGATCGTGCATAAAATAACAAAAACACGGTCCTTAGTCAAAAATATCATGCTGCATAAAAAATTGATTCGATTTTGCCTGCCGTGTAAATGCATTCATGCCACTTTGGTGCTTAACTACCACTACTAAATTAGCTAACTAACACAACGGATAAAGGTTAACAAAAACACTTGTAAATCAACTTCACATTTTACAAGATCTGCCTTTTAAATTGTCATTATTTAAGATCATTATTATTAATTTATTAGCATTTTACAATAGTTTGATCATGAAACCTGTTCTAAAATCTAATGTTAAAATATCACCATTAGCAACTTACGTAACAATTAAACTTAAATGAAACTGTTTGTCTTTCTAATTTTCGAGATTTTTACAAATGACGCCAACGTTAAGCGGCAGGGGTTAAATATGTGTGTGTGTATTTTGTTTATTGCTTTATCACAGATGCTTAAATTATGATCACCTGTTGTGTGTTGCTGGTGTTAATGTCTGTCTGATGGGTTATATTATTTTAATCATAATTTTAAAAAAAAACAACCGAATATCATGTTTACTGAATATCAAGAAATAGTTCACCCTGCACTGTCACTTCTGCTAGAGATTCATTGAACTTTTGATTTTACTCGTTTTAATAAATACACCGTATAGCTCCGATTTAAACAGTGTAACTATAGGGGCTCTGAAAAAACTGCTTGTGAATAATTTATGAATATTGTAAACTTTCACCTGAGTACATGAATAATGTTCTTTTTTTCTGTTATTCAATGCTCATTCAACCACGGTACCAATGCCAGCTGGGAAGGTACAGTTTAAATCAAATTTCGGTTACCGAGAAAGAATCAAAGTCAATTTAAATATCGTTGCGCATCCAAATTTTGAATTTAGTCGAACCTGTATCCCTTCAGCTGCTTTTGAAACTCATGCCGCTGTAGTGGAATGGTGCTATTGAGTGTAGAATGAAAGGAAGGAGAGAAAACCATTATCCAGCACTTCATATGAAAACACAGAGCTCATTATGTCCTGAACAGCCACTGCTGGCTGCGGATTTATGTACTATTTGTTTTTTTTGGGAAGAATTAAGATTCCAGTGTGGCCAAGACTCACCACACTATCCACATCTCAATACACACACACACACAGACACACACACAGCAGCACAGTCTGCAAATGCTCATTTCAGGTTGCATAGGCCCGACAAGAACACATGTACCCACAAACAGCCTAAAATTCAGCAACATACTCCAACGTGGATTGAGACATTAACATGCGTGCATTGAACATCAACGCACAAAGGTGCATCATGCTGTAACAGCGTTCTTGGACAGGGCTTTATCTGCTGAACATTTAATTGTAATGCTAATGTAAAATAGCATCTGCAACTTTAACTGCCGGAGAAAGATGTTGATTGTGCGTGTGTGTGTGAGAGATTTTATGGAGTGCGCGCTCGGAGCCAGCATGCATATGCAACACATGTGACTGCGGTGTCATGTTTTCATCATTCAGACTGAGATCTGTCTTTTATTTTAAACACTCTCCTCTAAAGAGCCGCTGCTCGGAGAGACGCTCATGTTCACTTTAACCTCATTCACCCTACACGGAGCAGTTAAGATCAAGTTATTACGCTAGACTTGGTCTTACATTTCCTGCAATGATTCTGTCTGGCCAGCATTTGCGTTTTTACATAAACTTAACATCACTTTTTCATATCTCCAGTGGCCACATTCATTTCTGGTAAAGGGGGGGGGATCAGAAACAAACATTAGACTGTAATAAAATGTGGCACATCTTAAATGGTTTATGTAAAAATAAACAAAACACTTAAAGGGTTGCTCCACCCCAAAATGAAAATGCTTTCATTAATCACTTACCCCCATGTAAAAGCTTCGTTAGTCCTCGGAACACAATTAAAGATCATTTACAACATTGTGCAGAAAAGTATCAGAATAGTCCATCTCCCATCATTTGTTCAATCTGTATTTTATGAAGCGCAGAGAATACTTTTCTGAACAATTTGTCTCCTCGTCACCGTAGCACCATTTTGTAGAATATCCATTGCATGCAAATAGAGCACAAGAAGTATTATCATCACTTCATAACGTTACAGTTGGACCACATAGACTAGACAGATGGATTAGTCTGACAATGCCTTTCATACTTTTTCAGGGCCTTGACAGAATTCATTACTTGGCAATCAATGGGACAGTCAAAAGCCAATTACTAGTAAAATTAAATCGAATACTGGCTTTAACAAAACAGATTTTTTTTTGCAATGTGTGCTGATAATCAGTCTTCGAGTCACAGTCTCAACCCATGTCTAGGTGAATGACTCAAAGCGAGACTTACAATGCTCTTTGGATCAGATCCATGATCAGCTGTGTAGTTGGACTGAAATGACTTCATCGCTGTAGTTAGTGTTGTAATGTCTATAAACAGAGAGGGGAAAAGGGCCTGAGGTTTGTGTTAAACACTCCTGTAGGTATTATCCAGTGACTGAAGTGTTTTCCTCCCAGATGTGCTCGAGACCCACCCCGGAGTGCCCACCCAGAGGCTGGCACGAGAAAGGTGCTTGAGGTTTTGGGATTAGATTTCGTCAGGCTGGCGCGGGTTTCCCTGGCATCCCTGTGTGGCGCACTCTTGTCTTTCTCTATGCTGCTGAATAATGGTCTGTTGAACTTGGCCGGCACTTCCTTCTAATATCCTTGAGTTTCAGTCTTGGGATGCTAGTATATATTTTTGCTTCATCGATATGCATATTTTACTAGTGCCTCTTAAAGCAATTTTGGGGCAAATTGTGTCTTCAAGGATGTTCCTGTGATGTATTAGCTATCTGTCCAGGGTATTTTTTTTACCTCCAAAAGGCTGAGAGCTCCTTGATTCTATACAGAACAAGTAGAATTGGATTTAAGAATATAGGCTCTTTTGACTTACCAAACACCTAGTTACAATATTAACCACCCGTTATTAACCAACCTCTGTAGTTAAGTCAAGTTTAAAGTCAATTGACACGAGTTATAATTCTAAAAACTAGAAATATTTTTGTCACAAAACCCTATCAATCTCAAATCATTTATGTAATTACTGTTGTTTTTAAATGCGCTTTAGAAATAAACTAAACCTGAAACCCATGCAGCGAGTTTTGCATGACCAAGTATGAATCGCATTTTCTTCACGGAACATAAAAAGCCATAAACATAAGCTATGAAAATTCTTTCAAGACCATATGAAGTAATCTTCTTTTGAACATTCATATGAAAATAATTTGCACATTAAATTGTACATTTGCACATTACGGTAAAGTACCGTTAAAAAAACTGTTGCATAAAAACTATTCCAGCAAATGCATACAGTATGTGTCGTATTTGTTCTTTGTTTTGCTTCGGTTAGACCTAGTTCCACTTTTAGTTTCAAGTGTTATTTCATCTGAAGCTGCCAGGTGTAAAGAGTACCTTAAAACCATGCTAAAAAAGTACTGATAACGTAAAGTGTCAATTATTCCACTACACGTTACAAGTCAGTCAGTACACGTCTTGTGGCGCATCTGTAACACAGAGAAAGTCTTTGTGATGTATCAAGAGCCACGGTATCCAGGGTAATGTCAGCATACCACCAAGAAGAACGAACCGCATCCAACAGAACTAACTGTGGATGCACGAGGAAGCTGTCTGAAAAAACATAAAACCACAGCTGACCAACTCACTGCTGAATTAAATGTGCACCTCAGCTCTCCTGTTTCCACCAAAACTGTCGGGAGCTCCACAGGGTCAATATATGTCGGGCTGCTATAGCCAAACTTTTGGTCACTCACGCCAATGCCAAACATCGGTTTTAATGGTGCCAGCAGGGAAAAATCTTGAGCTGTGGACAACGTGAAACATGTATCGTTCTTCTTCTCTGTCTTTTCCACATACAGGAGAGTTACGGTGTGGAGAAGCCCCAAAGAAGCATACTACCCAGACTGTTGTATGCCCAGAGTGAAGCATTTAGCAATACTTGTGCTATCTATATGTATGTATGTATACAAATATACACACACAGTGGTCTAACTAGCTTAACAAGATAAGACACCCGAGGAGACTAATCCAAGGGAACCAATGAACAAGAGGACTACAAGCACCACAGGAGATAGGAAGTGACATAAAAGCTCAAGACGTGTCCCGGACAATATGTAACAAGAAAAAACAAAAAGCTGATTTGTAAGGAACATTCCAATTTTCTCGTTTGTAAATGAGTTTTATACTGTTAAATTTACAGATTTTGGCCGTAAAAATATTGGTAACACTTTATTTTGATGGTCCCTTTCTGTTGACATGAAATGTTGTTGCAATATTACTTCAACAAACTCGATAATTATTAGACTCTCTGCTTCATAGTTGCTAACTCTTTAATGTGTCTCCCACGTCATCTTATTATAACCCTACATCTAACAGCCTACTAATAAACTACTTACACTCTAATGAGAGTTAGTAGTAATGTAGATGCAATTTTACTTATAGTCAACATAATGCGTGAAAGGGACCATTAAAATAAAGCAAAACCCAGATTTAGTTTTTTACAGTGTAAAACCAAAATGTGTTTTTGATCCACTTCAAATGTTGACTACTATGTATACTGCCCTCAAATAAATCTAGTAATGGTTTTTTTCTGTTTTTCACTGCTGACAATCCTGTACGCAGTTCACACAAGCAATGGCGCTGTCTTTTTACAAGTAATACACCATTTATATACGAGTACCAAAATACCGGTAAACACTGTGATGTTAATCATGAAAAATGAACTAAAAAGTGCATGTTTCTTGAATTCTGAGTGACAGGGAATGAGGACAGGACAGTATTTTTTATTATCAGTGAAAGGGGATGATTAAAAAAAAAGTTAAGGCATCAAACGTTAATGGGATGATGGTGAGATGGTCTCCACCTTTCTAAATAGACTTTGTTGACTTGACTATGATTCAAAATTCGTGAGGCTATCACGGAAACAACCACGCATCTCACTCCAGCATATTCTATCTGTCCTCCAAGTCTCGCCGTTATCTCCACTTCCTCTCCAGACAGTGACCTTCCAGCTTTCTCTCTTTCTGTTTTCCTCTCTCTCTCTGTCTCTCTCCCTCACTTAATTTTTCTGTTCCCATTTTTCTTGGCAGATGACAGGAGACTTTGACATCTGCTGATGATCTAATGCAGCCGCTCAGGTCCAAATTCAACAGAATAAAAGCAGAAGTGCTCACGCCGAATGTCTTTTCTCCTCATTCGTTTCAAGACAGACAGCATGCCTGGCCTTTAAAACCTCACTTCAGTCATTTTCATTGCTCTCTAAATATTGCTGATGATGTGAGTTGGACGTGGGATCCAGAGATGCATTTTCCACTGAGTCAAGAGATCTAGCGAAAAGAGACTGCCTTCGATGCGGTATTACCCAGCACAAATGAAGCATCTCAGTTTAGATGTTCATATATCAACTGTTTTAAAGAAAAAATTGGACGCATTGCTAAATGGTGTGTGTGTACCCGTAAGACTTGTTCTTGCTCACCTCCCGCAACAAAGGGCAGCATTGTGTATCCTGTAGTCCTGCCGCGGCTGGTCCCAGTGCAGTTCAATTGGGAGCGCTCCGCTGGGACTACACTTGTTTGCTTTTCTGGGATCAGTTAAAATCATGCATGTAATAAGGAGAAAATGGCTTTTAAGCCTGCCTGCAGGAAACGGTGCCCGATGAACCATTATCCCTTATTAAAGACAGAGCTCAGAGTTGGAGGAGAGACAGGAGGACACAGCTGCCCACAGATGGAGGGTCTTACTGCTCTGCTGATCTCTGTTCAGTCTGACTGATGTTTATTTCTGTCCATCTATGATTAAAAAAATAAAAAGATGCCAGGAGAGCAAGTTACTACTGAGGTCAAGGGATGTGCATCATTCAGAACTCTCAAAGGTGCTGTATGTAACTGCATTAAAGCAAAAAAAAAAAATACATGTTTGGAGATATAAAGGATAGGAAACATGCAACTCTTTCCAGAAAACAATGCTACAGTCATTTATTCTATTTTACATTGTGCTTTCTTTGTTGTTTTTGTCCATGTGATTCCACCCACTGCCAATTTCGCCAATGGTATTTTGCCAGCCCGGGTTGCCAGTTGGTGTAAAACGCAGCATATGGCAGAAATGACACTAAGGCTCATCCATCTAAATATCTTTAGACATCAGACATATTAAAAAGAGGATAAAAAAACTCAAGATTGAAGGTGGCATCAGAATAGTGTTTACGCATAAATGTGTGTTTGCAGTAATAGTTTAGAGAAGCACAAACTTTAAGCAGTCATTATGCCTAATTGCCATATTTAATAAAGAAGTAGCTTTTCTGATTTGTGAACAAATCACACTTGAATCTTTGCAACGGTTGATAACTTGATATGGTCCACAAAATCAGTCTAAAGGAGATCTATGACTGACATGCACTGATGATGACGATGATATCTTTATTTCAGACTGAAAAAGGTCCATATAAAAAGTAGGAAAGAGAAAAAAATGCATAACTTGAATAATAACAACAGACAACAAGAGCATAAGACAGATAAAGATCGGCTCTACAGCAGGCGGACGCTGTATGAGCGGAGTGTTTGATTGACAACTTAATAATGCCTCTTTTTATAAGATATTATACTTGGAATGCTTGTAATACTTCTGTCTGGGTAATATCTTTTGACCCCAATTTGACAGAATTTTCAATTAAGACGTATTGCAAGAATAGAAAAAAAAAAGCTGTCTTGGACAAAGACCTGCAGTTTTTCCTGTACTTAAATAATTCTGAAAATGTAATGGGATTAGCGTTAAACGGCCAAATATTAAAGACACACAAAACATTTATTTAAACTGTGTTAATTATCTTTAAACGTTATTCTCTCAAAATGAGATTTTTCTCCTACACTGAGCCAGAAATCTCTTATACTTAATAGTCCCATCTAAACCTTGTATCAGAAATGTCAACAAAATGTGTTTATTTCAAATATGCAAATGACGATCTAATTAAATCTGAAATCATTCGAATGCAAAAACAGAAAATCATTGGACACAATTAGTTTTTTTTTATAACTTGTTGACATTTCTGGGGAACATTTAATTGTATTTTTTTACCATATTCAGCCGAGTCAATCTTTTAAAAGTGTAGTATGTGTACTATGCAGTGCATCCTAAATTTTCTGCAAACATGGAGTACTTGAATAACCTACAGTATTACAACTGAATATGACAGTGTGTATGTAAATATGCATCTCAACCCCGGGCTAAATCAACTGTGCAACACAGCGGACCTGAGCAACTGTCACACAACTGAAAAACAGGCTACTTTCACTTAGTTATTCCCTAACCCTGCCTTGAGCGTGTGTGACAGGTCTGAGATAAGACTGCTCAGCCCTGCTGCTCATTAGAGTTTAATAAAGAGCAGAGGTCAGCCTGAGGGAGTAAACTCATCTTTAGAAAGCGCCCCTGTGCTCCTGCTCCTGTCACAATGAAGCCTTTTTTCTCTTTATTAACCTCTGTGCTGAATCCTCGCACACACAATTTTGTTGAGTTGGCTTAGCAGGTCTGTAGTGAGTGTGTGTGTGTGTGTATCAAATGTTAGAATCAGCCAGGAGAGACAATACGGAAGGATGCTTTGGTGGGAATGATTTATCTACATATGCAGAGCAGAACTTGGCTTGATACGCCACGCATCTTTATGTAATTAAAACGGGAGAAAAAACATACTCTCAGAACATTTGTATGAATATATCATACTCCGTTATTCCACGTAATTCAACCCCCTGGTTGTAGTACATATTCCAGTTTTAGCCTTAGCCATTGGGATCTAAAGGCGCAAAGCCAAAGATCAAAGGTTGCCATGTTGTTTCCTGCCCAAGTAAAACCGGGCCAAAGCATGCGCAACAGGTTTAGGTCTCTTCGCAGATAAAGTCTGTCAGATTTATTGCTGCTCATTTTCACCTTCGCTCGAGGCCAAACATTCAGCCGTGGAGTGCTATCTCTCATTTGGTTTCTCTTGAGGGAAGTTTTCAGTGCCTGCTCTCATCATTTCAGTCTACGATCTATTGCTTGTCTCATCTCTGCTCCTCTGCGTCTCCTTCAAGTCTCGTTTGACTGCACACGGAATCTTGGAATGAAGACAAAGAATATAATCTGAGGCCCAAAGGTGGCTCCCTTTCCAAGGCCCCTTCTGGCAATTGAGAGGCTATATTCTCGAAGCAGGAGTGTAACTCAGAATGTAACAAATCTCTTGGAAGGCACTCAAGTGCAACAGTAAGGTCTCCTTTCAGCTCAAGATAAGGAGTCTGGAAGCTAAAACAGACTTCTTTCCATGTTTTTTTTTCTTTAATATATTAGGGCTGATGTCTTCTTCTGTTATTCTCCATTTTCGTTCAAGCTTTTTTCCCAGCCAATCTTGCAGATTGAGTTGGACCTTCTACCACAGACTGCATTGCTAGCTTCCATATCATATGGATAGCAAAGGTGACTAGATCTAATGCTAGATCTTTTGTTAGAACAAACTTTCTCAGCCACTTTGACATGACTTTTAAGTAATACTTAAGTTTAAAAATACTTAAAAGTACTTTTTAAGATCTATGAATATACTTGCATATGAACATCAATAGTTTAAGCACCTAAACATAATTTTCGTGACAATTTAAAGTTTAGTTCACTTAAAACTAAAAATGATGTCTTTAATGACTCACTCTCATGTGGTTCCAAAGACCTTCGTTTATCATTGGAACACAAATGAAGATATTTTTGATGAAATCAACTTTCTGACCCTCCATAAAGAGTAAGGGAACTACAATGGTCAAAGCAACACAATAAAAACATTGTAAAAGTAGTCCATGTGACATCAGTGGTTCAACCATAATTTTAAAACTACAAGAATGCTTTTTGTGCACAATGAAAACTGAAATAATGGTTGCTCACTTCTCACTGCTGTATGTGTGCACTTGGATGGGTTAAATGCAAAGCAAAAATTCCAAGTATGGGACACCTTGCCACATGTCATGTCTTTTCCTTTCCTTATTGAGTACCACAATGACTACACTGTCTATGGAAGGTATGACAGCTCTCGGATTTAATCAAACATATCTTAATTTAGATTTTTGAAGATGAACAAAGGTCTTACTAGTTTGGAATTTGCATTTTTGGCTGACCTATCCCCTGTGTATACCTTGTATACCCTGTGTACCATGACAGCATTTTCTACTGCCTTTTTACATTTTTGCTTTAAAAAAACAAACAAACAAAATGCCATAATTAAGTAATTAGAATTACAACCCAAATTCTGGAAATGTTGGGACAATTTTTTTTTATTATTATTTGAATAAAATGAAAACTAAGATAATTTAAAATGACATGGGCAATTTTTTGGGCACATAAGACAACATAAATGTTTAAACTGAGAAATTGTACAATTTTATTCACAAAATGATTTAATTTTAAATATGAGGCCTGCTATAGGAATGGGTTAGCATGGTGTAGCATCACCTTTTCTTTACAAAACAGTTTGAAGACATCTGGGCGTTGAGGTTATGAGTTTGTGGAGATTTGGTCCCATTCTTGCCTGATTTAGGTTTCTAGATGCTAAGGAGTATGTGGTTGTCTTTAACTTATTTTTTAATTTAATGCACCGCATGTTTTCTATAGGTAAAAGATCTGGACAGCAGCAGGCAAATTCGGCACCCAGACTCTTTTACTAGGAAACCATGCTGTTGCAATAGCTGCAATACGTGGTTTTATCATTGTTCTGCTGAAATACACAAGGCCTTCCCTAAAATAGACGTCATCTGGAGGGGAGCATATGTTGCTCTAAAACCTTTATATACCTTTCAGCATACAAAGTGCATTCCAAAACATGCTAAGTGCAACATGTTACTGGATCACATCTTGGTTGACCCTGGAGCAACATTATGATTGACCAATCACTGTCATTTGTCATCATTTCCTCTCATTTTAGGCATTACAAATGGGTAAGGTTAGGTTTAGGTGTAAGGATATGGTCAAGACAAAAGTTTGGATTCAAATGTTATTCCAGGGTCAACAAAATATATCGACCTAGGAACGCATAGGAGCCCGCCCATACAGTATACATTTATTTTTACACTTAGTATTCCACAATTATTTACGCACTCTTTCACAGATACTTCTGACTAACACTGCCTCTCTAGGAAATCCCTTTGAATGCTAATCATGTTAAAACCTGATGTCAATCAACTTAATTAGCTGCTAGATGTTCTCCCATCTAAATCTTTTCATGCCTTTTCAGCCCTTTGTTGCCCCCGTGCCAATATTTGCCTGAGACCTTTGCAGGCATCAAATTTGAAACGAGCTCATTTAGTGCATAAAAGCGAACTTCTCGGTGTAAACCAACAAAAGTTCTTTTAGTTTTCATTTCAAGTAAAAAAAAGGTCAACATTTCCAGAATTCGGGGTAGTAATACTGATAATAATGGGAGTCACAAACAAACTTAAATGCAAAAAAATCGGGCTCAATTTTCTTCATGCAAAATAAATAACAGGTAGGTTTCTCAAGATTCCATTCAAGCATCTTTCTCCTGCTCTTCATTCATGCATTCTGCATTCTTTAAAGACCATTTTAATCCATTTAGTGATACTACAAAGACAGGGTTATGAGTGTCACGAATGGTATTAAAATCTGTCATATATGACGTTGCAGCTGTATAGGAATAGCAGACTGTAGTGACTCACTCTATCTCTAATCAGGAAGGCAAGAAAGAATGTGCTATATGACCTTGTGTAGAAGCATTTAATCCATCTTACAGCGAGCGGTTTCATAATATAAACTTATTCTGTTGTATATGTGCATCCTTAATTCTTGGAATGTGAATTTATAGGAGAGAGTTTTTACAAGTTTCAAGATTTATGTGAGAGTATTTTAGCATCTATGAGGCGTGTATGTATGTGGAGAATGTTTGCTGTGGCAGGCCCCCAATAGCTGAGTCAAGAGAGATAGACAGTAAAACGCAGGCCCCATTAACAGCTTTATTCCACCACCTTTTAGCCTGACATAAAACTGCCTGACAGGGCCTGGCTTCACACAGCATTTTTGGCCACCTATCCGAGCGGCTCATTGTCAGAAACAAGAAGTAAAGCGTTCTCCTTCATAACATGCGTTCTTCGTTTCTTTGAATAAATTTAGTCTTGGCTCATCTTTGTTCATTGGAATTTTTCAAATGTACGTGCATTAAAACCTTACTTTTTTTCTCTCAATGTTCTCCAATTGTTTCAATTTGCTTTTAAAGGGCAAATTTAAAAATATAAGTTCCAAATTGGCTTTTTTTTTTTAGTTATGTCATTGTGTTGTGGAGATTTAGCGGCGTCATGGCTTTTTTTTTGTAATGCTGTGGAGATTTTAATGTGTCCCGACTTGTATTTTGTTAAGATTTGAATTGTTGCGACTTGTTTTTTGATGTGTCTGGAGATTTTGCAGCGTCATGACTAGTTTTCTGTTGCGTTGTGGAGATTTGAATGTGTCTCGACTTGGTTTTTGTTGAGATTTGAATTGTGTTGCGACTTGTTTTTCGTTGCGTTGTGGAGATTTTCATCGTGCTGTGGCTTGTTTTGTTACGTTGTGGAGATTTCGTTACACACGGCTGGGCCACCGTAATACACCCATCTTACAGCGAAAAACCCCTAAAACTTTTAAGCGTCAGTTGCTTCAAAGTTTTCTGCCTATGAGATGGCTTTTTTTTTATAGAAGTCAAATTCTTAGTCGCAGTTGGTGATGACCAACCCCCACACAACCTTTTAACCTTCTAGGGTTAACTTAATGTCACTCATGCTGACATCAACTCGTCGACCTCGCCGGAGATTTACAAGCAGGGGTCACGAGAGGAATGAGCAGGTAGACCTTGAAACAGATTGACAGGACAAAGTGACGATTCAATTTGTACCCGAGCGGCAGCCGTGTTTGGACACATGGGCATCACTGCAAAGATTTTCACAGGCACAGATAGACACCCCGAGAAGCCCTTCTCACATGGAGCGAGTCACGCAAAAGAAAAATCGGCCTCTTTTTGCCAGACTGGCTGTTCGTTTGTTTTCTCAGGACACAAATTTTCCCCAAATTGATGCAATTCTATTGATTAAATAATGGTCCGTTTCCTCCCATCAGACTGTCACTCTAAATGCTCCAGTCTTTCACGTGTGTCAGGCGGTCTGGGGGAAGGACGTCAATCTAGAACACAGATGCCTTTTTAACTCCTGATGAATTTAGTTTTCGATGTAATATCCATCAAAGAATCTATTGTGAAAATTCTATGAAAGTAAAAAAAGTAACCTTTAAAGCGTCTGAAAGGAATGTTTGAATGCACATTAACTCAATGTCGCCGTCGCCATCTTGTGGACGAAACAAAAAAAAATAGAAAAGAAAAATACAGATACACGATACCGTTAATTTTATAAACAAAGTTAGATATTGTCGATTTTTACTATTGTGTTTTCATAGTTTTGCTATTATTATAAAACGTGAAACATTATAAGAAGTTATTGTGTGCCGAAACATTTGATTCGAGTGTATTAAATATATTGCATAAATGATTTTTTACAAAACAGGACAGCGCGTTCTCACACGTAAGCCTATCCATGCAAACGCAGTGGCAGATTTGAGTATGTGAGAACAGCAATCACGATACAGGGATAGACGGTGGGTTTATAGCAGAGGAAGAGGAGGTGAGGGAGGAAAGGGGCTGCAAGAATAGCTTCAATGCCTGTTGCAGCGACCCAAACTACCAGCCTGTAAAAATAAATCACACATCTGCTTCCAATGAACCCCTGACATATTAATGCCCTTGTGCTTGTTATGAAATTCTTGTAATGCCCCCCTCTTTCCTCCAAGTCCAGGGCACAATGTGCATGTGTCACCAATCCTCCTCTTCAGCTTCCTCTGTCTGTTCATCATTACCTCGCTCTTTTTTGCTCTCTGCCATCAAGTTACTGATACTATCCATCCATGTATCCATCCATCTATCTAGCCATCGTGTGTAAAAATAATAGGCAGTGTGGGCTGGCAGAAAAAATATTTAAAAGCTCATGAAAACAAGCAGTGTTGCTTTCATACATAAAAGGGCTTTCAATCCAATAAGATTATGGGTAAACAGATTTTGCTGTCTGTTCTTAGCTCTCAGAATGATCTCCTGGACAGCAAGCCAGGACATGTGGCCCTTGTTAGAAAAAAAAAAAACGAAATTAAACACAATAGCGGGAAAAATGAAGCTGCTGCACTTTGAAGTGAGCGTGAATCTGAACTCTGCAGCTAGTTATCCACCGACAAACCGAAAGGACCTGATTATTTATCTGCTTGCGCTCCTCTCTCAGGGAAAAGCCATGTAGCACAGCTCAAAACTACTCAGATACAAACGCTTTAATGGCATTAAAATCTGTATTAATCTAGCAGAAATTGACAGTTTCATTTAAGTAATTTACCGACTCCGAAAGCATTATTTTTCAGTAAAGCATGTAAAAATTGCCATGAATCTAAGTATTTAACTACTCACTTTTTGGAAAAATCGGCGGCCAAATAAACAATCATTACGATGCTGAATAAAAATGCTGTTTTATTGTCAGAGAAACTATTTGACAGCTTGCCACAAGGTGTCAGTATAGTTTACAAGGCAAGGACCTCCAGAAACAGTAAACTGCAGTCATCACATCTATATAATGTAGTACTCTCTTTGGAATTGATGAGAAATTACAGTAATGTACAGTTTTAAAGGAAGAGGAAAGAAATGGGTCACTGCAAGGAAGCAAATTTATAATTTATTGTCATGTCAAGCTCTCGGGTTTCATCAAAAATATCTTTCTTTACAATTTTTCAGATCTGGATCTACAAGAGGATGAGTAATTAACAGAATTTTCATTTTTGGGTGACTATCCCTTTAACATCAATAATAAGATATTCCCATTCTTAGAACAGCTCACTGGCATATACAGCGGGTAAAATAAGTATTTAACATCACCATTTTTACCAGTAAATATATTTCTAAAACGTGCTGTTGACAACCCAAGCAATCCACACACACATAGAAAAACAAATAGATTCAGACGTTCAGTTATGTGTAATAAAACGGATAGACAAAAGAAAAGGGATTGAACACATGAAAAAAAGGGAGGTGCAAAAAAGCCATGGAAGGTCAAGAAATATAGTAATTAGCAAAAATCCTGCCCCTTGTCAGTGGAAATTAATATTAGTCCCAATACACCTGCAGTATCAGGATGATGAAGACATACGGTTGGATATTTCAGCGAGATGAATTGTGAATGATCCCAAACAGAGCCAAAGGGAACTCTCTTGGTTTCAGGGAAGGAAAATAAAGCTGCTAGAATGGCCCAGCCAATCACCTGACTTGAATCCAATAGAAAATAAGAATTAAAGAAGCTTTAAGATTTGAAGACTGATTGTGTGGAAGAAAAGACCGTGGTGGTCCAAAGGCTTTTGTAAGAAGTATTAAATACGTTTCAGCAGTTCAATACTTTTCCCTGTTCGTCATTCCATTTTATTAGACATAACTTATTTTCAGAAAATATTTTTGTTTTCTTTGTATGTGTGGATTGGGTTGCTATAGACAATCTGGTGAAAATGTTGAATGTTGAACCTTTACAAATATATATATATATATATATAGAATAATAGTGACATGTTTAATATTTATTCCGCCCGCTGTATGTGAAGTTCAGAATGCCACAGATAACTAAAAGTGTCTCCCGGCAGACCTACAAACAAAAATACACATGCACACTATAGTCTCAATGTAACAAGCGCATTTCAGTTGCTGAGGTAGAATCATCGCGTGCTATTCATCCAGTGCCTACGTGTCCCTCTAAATGGATCGGACAGTAAGTCACTCAAATCCTATCGGTACTTCTAATCTTGTCACATGTGACCAATGCACGCTAATTACAGTGGTGATGCCCACCCTTTGGGTTCTCTTATAGACACAGCTGCAAGGCAACTCTACAACTCAAATAATTAGCTCTTAGCCTAAAGTCAGGTCGACTGCTCTTACAAGAGACCCTACAAGAGACTTGGGGTCAATCCACCAAAAGTCTTAATCGTCACTTACTGCCTTTGAGCCAGAAAGTTTAGGTATTTGATTAGGCTTACGCAAAGTGGCAAAGGACTTAAAGTTCACTACTAATTCTAAGAGCTTGTGATTGCTTCAAATAGGGTTAGTTACAAGCACAGAACATTGATTTCCTCTTTATGGCAATTGTCAAATGAGCTAATTACTCTTTGGTAAAGTACATCAGATTGACTTGGGGGCAAAATCTGCATGGGTTTTACAGCTGGAAGTTTCTGTCTTCCCATGAGTTGTTGAGGAATAAAAAATGTGGTTTGATGATCGTCAGTCTTACCTCAAAATTACCTCAAGGGAGGGAGGAATGCTTGTGTCCATAGCTTGGTAAATTCTACTGGAAACCTGACCAAAGGATTGTTCAATTACAGTACAAGTATGGGTGATAAAAATCTTAGGATACCTATACAATCTTGTGTAGAGTTAATATAAACAGGTGGATAAACGCATCAGTCCCGTTTACCTGTCCTATCTGAGGGCCAGGTAGATTCTTTAATACAATCTTCTACTGATCTCTAATACCACTGCTTTAGATTTGGTTAGCTTACATTTAGCAGGAGTACAGTATCATATCCATTAAATTTTCTTCCTCTGGTTGAAAATTGAGATTGAAAAAATGTATTTGATGATTAAATGTATGATTAATATATGGTTCGTCTAAAATTAAATGGCAGAAATTACTCATGTAGACATGAAAAAAAAAAAAATTCTGGCAAAAAGAGCATACTAATATGAAATGATGTAACTTCCAGTTATTTCAAAATAAGATAAACAATGGTTTGATATGAAGACTACCTAGAGATACCCCAGAGCAAGGCAATACCAGCAAGTAAAAGAGGAAGCTGATGCTAAAGTAACTAACCAATTACAAAGTAAGATAAAGGATTAGAGTCCTCAGCTCATCTGCAAATGGGATCAGTGCTGATTAGTGGGTTTTAGGATGACGTAGAGGAACTTGATTCTACAATCACACAGCTCCTCAGCCGGCCACCCCCTTTTGCAGGGAAGGGAACCATCAGGAAAAGCCACGTAGCCCCCCAGCTGGTCTATTTGGGTGGATTTATGTGAAATCCCAGAGGAAGAGGCCTCTGGTTGCCAACAGCATGGACTTTCTTGAATTGTGGGTGGTCAGAATGGATATGGAAAGGGAAATTCTTGCTACTGCACGTTCCACGCTTGATGACGGATTACAAAACTAAGCTTCTGGACTACAGCGTTTCTGTTCAAGGTCTTCAAGAATTTCAACAAGGGAAAGCCAAGTTGAATTGTACGATCGTACCTTTGAAACAAAGGTAACCACACTACAGAAGAGTAACTCTAAATATATAAGTTTGGACTTAATCACAAAGAACAAAACATGGCTTTGATGCCTATAAAATTTGACTTGGCCAAGCGAGTCAAGCTGGCCCAAGGACTTTGGCTCCTGTACTGGCTCTCCGTCATGGCTGGGGTCCTCATCTTCAGCATGGGGATTTTCTTCAAGATTGAGCTGCGCAAAAGAAGCGAGATGATGGATAACAATGAGAGCCATTTTGTGCCCAACCTGCTCATTTTGGTTGGAATCGTGACCTGTGTTGTCAACGCATTTGGGGGCAAAGTGTGCCATGACTCCCTTGACACAATCAAGTTCACCAAGTGGAAACCAATGTTGAAGACCTACATGAGTGGATGTGTGGTTTTCTGCATCGCCCTTTTTGTCACGGCTCTGCTCTGTTTCTTGATGCAGATCTCTCTGCATTTCGCCCTGGCTGAAGGCCTGAAGAATGGAATGAAGTACTACAAAGATACAGACACGCCAGGACGATGCTTCATGAAAAGAACCCTAGATATGACCCAGATTGAGTTCCGCTGCTGTGGTAACAACAACTACAAAGATTGGTTTGAGATCCAGTGGATAAGCAACCGCTACCTGGACTTCAGCAATGATGAGGTTAAAGAGTGAGTACTGATTTTAGTACTAAGTACTAGTGAAAATGAGTATAAGAGGTGGGATAGACATGGAAGAGATTTTGGGTCATTTTTATACATTTTCTCTTTCATCTGTTGGCTTGTGATATATCTGAATTTCAAAATGTGTAAGATATTAACTCTCACCATAGTCAAATTCAAAAGGTATCAGTCTTTGAACATTAGTAGGGTGAAGTAACGAAACCTGATATTCATTGGGTTTCGAGGAAGTTAAATCTTGTTTAAGAAAGTAAGGCACAGATAGCGAACAGTTAATGCATATTTTACTCTGCTCTTCAGGAAGCTGAACCCAAAAGACATTTTATTATGCCATAACTTTACAATAACCAAGACAAAGTCTCATGACCTCATGAAAACTGTTATGCTGAATGCAAGTGGAATCGAATTTCAGAGTTTGTTTTAAGAGATTCCTAAGTAGATAATTGGCTGGTGGGTTTTATAAAGAGGGAATGGGTTAAAGAGGGCACATGGGTCCAAGGCTTAGATAACCTGTCAGGATCCTATTTCCAAGTCCTTTAAAGCTTACCTACCACACCAATCATAACATTGTGCAATCTATTACCTCCCATGGAGTTGGCCCCAATGTTTACCTCCCATCTAATTTAAAAGAGGTGTTCTTCTTCTTATCATACTGGAGTCCTCAGCTTTGTCCGGTAATCTCAAAGTTAATATGGATGCACAAATTCATGAGTTATTTTTCCAAGCCTGCCACTTCTGAAATCATAAATGAAATCAAGAATGTGTTTCTAATTAAAATATCTGCCTGACAGTTCAATATTTGCAATTCCCTAGCCGTGTCCAGAGCAACGTGGAAGGCAAATACTTGATGGAAAGCGTTCCCTTCAGCTGTTGCAACCCTGGTTCTCCTCGTCCATGTATCCAACATCACCTGACCAACAACTCCGCTCACTACAGCTACGACCACCACACTGAGGACCTGAACATCTGGACCAGAGGCTGCCGTGAGGCCCTGGTGTCCTACTATGGGGGCATGATGAACAGTATTGGTGCTTTCGTGCTGCTCTTCATTATTATGCAGGTGGGTGTGGGAGAGGGAACAGAATCCAAAATTGAACACAGCTACCTCTTGCTATTTGACTTTGTCACTAGATCACACTCTTGGTGGGTAATGAGTGTGTTGCTAGATTATAAAGTGAGCCGCTAGATTATAAGGTCAGTTGGTGCGTAAAGAGTAATATAAATAGGCATGGAAGAATCTGATTAATTATCTGCTTAATTGATTTGATTAACACTTTGCGTTGATGGCACGACAAGATATAGGTGATGAGCATTTAGCATGTGGGAAGCTGACAAATAACACGCACTTGCATGTTTGCATTTTCCCTGTCTTGTCTACATTACCAGTACACCACCAAACACAGCTTGTAATATAAAAATGTGTATAAATAGTATGCCAAAAACCCCTGAAAACTTGTAATGATACACAAAAACGCATTTGACGTATATAAAGCACGCACATGCTTGGCGTGCATATAATAAGCAGTTTTTGCATGCATATGACATTTTTTGCTTTGTATATAATACGATCTAACCCTAATCCTACCCATCGCGCATACATGACAAAGTCCATTTATGCGTATCTACAATACCAGTTTTCAGTTTTCGCTCACTATTTATACGCACATTCATGAAATAGGGCAGCCAGATACACTCAAACTATACATTTACAGTAAATGGGCGCAACAAACCTTCAAGAAGGTTAACCTTAGCTTGAACCTAGTCCTAAGTCCTAAGACCTTGTTGCCAAACTGGGTATTTCCAGGAACTTATATAGGTCAAAACATCAGAAGCACACAACTGTGATGCTGTTTCTATCATGTGTGGCATTTCTAAAAATTCTTGGGGACATATATACTCCAAAGACGTAATCACTTCCAAATGGAAACGCTGAAGCATGTTTGGTTCTACTGCGTTCATCTGAATTGTTTCGCCGCAGGCTGTAGTGACGGTTGGTCTGCAGTACCTGAACACCTCGCTGGACACCCTGGCCGACCCAGAGAATCCTGAGAGCGAAAGTGAGGGATGGCTGCTGGAAAAGAGCGTGAAGGAGACATTTTCTGACATCATGACAAAGATCACGTCGCTGTTTAAAGGCAATCAGGTACAGGAGGGAGATGCAGAAGCGGCTCCCACATAAAGCCGAGAGAGTCATGCCCCCTCCCACCCCATCATGTCTGTGGCCACTCCCACCTTTGGGAGAAGGAATGCATGAAAGGTTGATTAAAATGCTCTCTCTTAAAAATATAGGTGTATATGCATACATACGGGATCAGTACACCTACATTTTAATGAGATTCCAATTGATGCGAATGTACACACTACAATGTAAATATGAATAAAATGTACGTTTATTTTTTAATATTTTAAGAGTTAAATATATCTGTAAATGTTATCATCTAACCGTATCTGACATTTCGACCAAATAAGCCTCTTTGTCCAAGTCCGTCCGTAGAGGTATAAAGTTTGATTCTTATATTTCCAGTTTATTGGTTGAGCGGATGTTTAACCCGACAGCCTCACACATGCAATAACACATTTCACCATAAAGCCATCAGGCGCTATTAAATCACTTTTCTTGAAGGGGTCACACGGCAGCTTTTAACCGGCAGCTGAGGAAAATGTGTTTTTGTTAACGTTCAGTCACCTCCCAGTCCTTAAAGGGATGGAAACAGTGGCACACCTTGCTTTTTACACAGCGCTGCCTTTAACAGGCCTTAGGTTGTCTGACGATTTTCAAAAGCATGTTGATGGTGATCTACTGGAGAGCAGAACTCTGTAATAATGGGGAAACTATTCTGTAACAACAGAATACTGTACTCAATATGTTCACCATTAATGTGTGTAGTTCTCGGGTTAAATATCTGCCTCACAAACAGGCTTTGTGCTTTGTTGGGCATGCAGTTGTGGGACAATTAACTTGTAAAAGATTTTAGTCAGGTGTGTGTGATTTGTTAATTTAAGTCAGACAACCCAATCAGTTGTATTCTTTTTTTTTTTTCATATCATTTGTGTAAATTTTTAATTTTCACAGGCATCTCTTTCTGTTCGTTTGACCTTGAATTTACAGTAATGTCAGTTTTTGTGGATTGAGTGGATCGTGTAGGAAGTTCCATTTGTGAGATAAAGATGTTTAATTAGATTCAGTGTTAAGTCTGTGTTATTTTAATATACACTCGCTGTTCCTAACCCACGAACAGATGTGACCGTTCGTTTCTGTTCTACTGGTTTTTACTCGAGTCTTATTTTTAAAAGGCTATGTGAAAGACTTAAATGAGGGGTGAAAGTGAGGTAAGGTAATAAGTTGCTATTGAGCTGGTCACAGGTGAAAGATGTTTGGACAGCAGAAGCCCAGCGGGACGCAGCTTTACCTGATTGGATGAAGTGAAGGAAATGGATTGCTCTAAATGAGGCTTTTGTCCTGCTCAGAACAGCTGAATACCCATCCTCAGAATACCTTTGGACAAAAAAAAAAAAAAAAAAAAATCCCATCTAAGGAAAATTAATAGATTGTTGCACTGTGTAGGCCATGTATGTCTTGAAACCTGTCAAGAGCACCACAATCAAAAACGTACTTGTTTCCGACTATCATAACGCACAAATACTCGATACAGCAAATTCAATCCGTTCATCCGAAAGAAATTAACTTGAATATTAAGTAAAATGAAAATGAGTTGGGGTGAAAACGTCTACCTTCGGGTTCAGGCAGTGAGCGCTTACAGGACATGTGTCATTTGGTATTTTCTCCGGCCCTGAAGTCCATAAACAGTGACTGGCTGGATAAGAGCAGTTAATCAGCTTTGTGGAGCAGCTTACCTTCTCAGGTGAAGCTCTGGGACAGGTGCGTCTCTCACCGGAGCTGAAAACAAGCACTAGCGACCGGAGCATACACGCGGTACGACCCTAATCTCCAGGAAGTGCTTCTTCAACTTCCCAGTATTAACACCAAGGGCGACCTAAAAGATTTACGGCACACATCTACTAAAGTTATAAGCGCATAAACGACACGTACCTTGTCAGACGCAGCCCAGCGTTTCATTTTCCATCTCGCTGATCAGCCAAGGAAGGCAAAAAGGTCCAATCACTATTTAGCATGCAAACGTCGTTGCCATGAGCAGAGCCATGAACATTTAAACTTATTTCGTTAAACGTGAGATGTAAAAGCTCTAATTCTCTCTCTGTGTGTGTGTGTGTATATATATATCACTACTTTCCTAACTTTTTTATTTTCACGAGCTGATAACCGTAAACTGTTGACGCAGGTTTAGCTTATATAGCATACGCAACATCTGACTCAAACGCCCGTTTTAAAACGTTAGCCAGTTTACATTTCACCAAGATTCAACATTTTGTGAGGAAGGGGTACTGAAAGTGAGATTAACTTAAATTGCGTTCCTGCAAAATTTATTTTATGAAAGTGGCAGAATTTGTTATTTGGCATATTCGCAGATCAGATCTGGCAACCCTGATTAGTATAGCGACCGGAAATAACAATTATGCCAGCAAATTCAGTAAATCTCTATCTCTATATATGTGCAGTTCAAATTACTTTGAGGAACTGACTTAGTTGAAACCTGGTCTAGCCAGAGAGTTTTACAGTGGATTCAACTCTGGATCTAATCCTCTTTATTACAGCGTTCCTGGATGAACAAGTGATTTGGACAGAACTGGAGCACAGTTAAGAATTGCATCCAGCAAAAATAGGTCACGCGTTAGTCTGCATGAGTCCACTAAGCCTACCTGTTCTGGTAGAGCACTCGTTTTACGCCATAAACTAAAACACTGATGGACAGTCAGCTCATTCGTCAATACAGTTCACGTGAAAAGACAACACAAGTCTTTTTCCTTTTTTTATTTCATTAATGTTTACAATATAGTACAATGTACCCATTTATACAAGAATTCACATATTAACAAGTCAGTTTGTGATGTAATATACTGCTGCAGCCACTGGAAGTGTCTCAGGAAATATGCTCGCCGCATTAGAAACAGGCTTTTCATCTGAACTGCGCGACACACGAAAACTTGTTTCTGAAGAAGCAACGGTGTGTTTTAATGCATTTCTGCGTCACTGACAAATTAAACTTTTTGATTTGGACTAAAGCCCCAAGCCAAGGCCACTATAAAGAAAAAAAAAACAACAGTCTAAAGCAGACCAAAGTCGAAACTGAATTAAGGATATGCAACTCTGCATCCGCTACCGCTGAGAAAATGCGCAGCAGTCTCGAGAAACGAAACAAAAATGTCCAAAATCACAACACACGGCACACACGTCAAAAATCATGTTTAAGAGCGGAATTCATGTTCAGTTCGTGGAAAGCATGATTCCATAGATCGAAGGTCGCATACAACACACAGCCGCAAGAAACACATAAATAATACGCGTCACAAAAGAACGAGAAACGAACGGGTCATAAAAACGGACGACCTTAGAAATCCATCACATTAGAAACATACCAACTAAACACCTGTACGTAAAAACTCACTCGCGCAAACACATACACAACCCAGACGAACGGAAACCAGGCATTCGAGGACATATTCATGTGCTCCCGGATCTTCCCCGCGTTGGCTTGTATTGAATGAACATGAGAATGTTAATTAGGTGGCCTTGACCGATGTATTGCAGCATTCGAGATGGCGAGGGCAGAGAGAGAGAGAGGATGCCGTGTTATCCTATAGGTGGCGCTATCCCCGCATGGGCATGTTGAGGGACGTTTGTGCTTACTCGAAGGGCAGCACCACCGGGCAATTCCCGAGCCGTAAGAGAACCGTCTCGCGAAACCTATATATTTGAGCGAAATACCTTGAAAAATAATTTAATATTACTTGGAGAAGAAATTAAATAGCATTCCTATGAAGAATATCTGTGTTGCGAAGGAACCCATATCGCCGGGGTTCGATTCTTGGCTATATGTCTTTTTAAATATGTATTTATATCACATTTAAAAGAAAAACGGGAAGAGAAGTCTCTCCCACCAAAAAAAAAAAAAAAAAAAAAAAAAAAAAAAAAAAGTCATGCATTCATCCACTGTCAGAAAGATGGAGAAAGGGGTGGAGGAAGAGCAAGAGGCCTTGGTGATGCCTTGGCAACCTCTAGCTCTGCTGTGCGGGTCCCCTTACGTTTTAAGGGTGGGCGAAGGTGTGAGAAAGCGTCGCGTGACTTCACAGGTGCTGCCAGTCGATGCCCACCAGAGTCTGATTGGCCTCCTGAGCGTGGCCGATCTCCTCCGTGATGCTGTGCTGCCGCCACAGCTTCTGGATCTTTCTGTAGCGCTCTTGGCACAAGTGTAATGGGTTTCCCCGTCTAAAGCAGGACAAAAAAAAACAAAAAAAACACCGCATTTGATCTCACACGAGTGTCAAAGATAATCGAGCGCGTGAAGTATCGGAGATAGAGGCGTACCTTAGCCCTTGGTCTGTTTCCCCGTAGTCGTCCAGGTACGGGGGAGCGTAAAAACAGCCCTTAGTTTTGCCAGCCAGGAACAGGACCTGACTCTCACGAACCCTGAAAATTAAAAATATACAAATTAAACTCTTCTGGCAACACAAAAATCCACAAGGACTATCTAACTGTCTAAAATAACTAATGGTAACACCTCTGTTACTGTAATGCATTGAAGAAACGGCAGCTAGAGCAATATAGCCAATGTTCAATAAATAAAGCCTATTTTAAAAAGAATTTAGTGATTTTATTGGACCAAAGATTTTATTTTAGAATAACCTGCACTAGCAAAACGTTCACATTAGTGAAAATTTAACGATACGCTTTTTCCGTTTTCAGAAAGGCACGAAATCAAATAACGATTTTCATTCAAATAAAGTTGATGTAAACTACAGTCAAGTGAATTAATAAAAATCGCACAGCACTACATCGATACGTCAAGCTTTCTCGAGATTTCAGCATCCTGAAAACTTCCTGCACGTTGTCAAATAAGGCATTCCCTGCACTAGCTAGGCATCACAATATCATTTGAACTCAAATTATGTATTAATTTAAAGAGTAACCATGTAATGTGGGATTTTTTTTTATTAAATCACAAAATAAACAGTCAAAGAGTAACCCAATGAAAACTGTACCTTATGCCTTATATAATTTGCCTGTTATGTTAATTGAATCTGAATCGACATGTACACACCTGAGGAAAATGCCGACTCCGGCTCCGCAGGCGAAAGTGTGCGCGGTGCATGCGCCCACATCCTCTCCCTCGAGCTCGGTCTGGCAGCAGTAGCTCTGAGAGCACAGCATAGCACCGCATACCAGACACAGAGTAGGAGCGCGAGACTTATCCCCTCCAGATTTAGGACACCTAGACGCCACCGGGATCGATAGATCATTTGATTCACAGAACCAGGAGCGTGCGACTCGGTATAGAGCCGCCAGGTCTTAGCCATTAATCGCATTTGATAAGACAGAGGTGACTCACGTGAAGCTGGAGGCCTGGTTAATCAGAGCGCTGTAGTCGCCTGGCAGTTCTATGAGGTGATTGGACTCTCTAGGAAACCTTAAGTAGGAAACGGAAGAATGGTGAGCACCTGAGCATCGGCTGCAGTGAACTGAATTGCAGTGAAGTGTTGAGGAGCAGCGCAAACCTGATGAGAGCCACGCTGCTCTGAAAGCCCTGCAGCACATCTGGATGAGAGCACCACCTGCAGAGCACCACATCACACCACAAGTCATTAAACCGACATCTGATCCTTTTAATCTCTGAGAAAAGAGCTTTAGGATTTCTTTTTTATTTTTCCTCCAATGTCTTTTTTTTTTTTTTTTTTTTTTTTTTAAATGATTTAAAAATTTATATTTAAACTATGATGTTTCATCCATAAGTTACGTTATGTCCTCAATCCTGGCCTCAATTTTTTTACTATAAAATAATTATGGAGATGTACCATTTTTCTCTCTGCAAAATGTATAAAAAAACAAACGGGTCCCCTTATTATGTACAATTTAACTATAAACAATCTAATTTGCATATTCATGGAGCAACATGTAATGGAATAAAGTAATAACTGGAGTTAAAATTTAAAAGAATTTCATAGAATACTGAAATATAATTTCTTTCATTCCAATTCAGTCTTCCAGAATGCCTGATAAACATGCTTTTAGTCCGAGTGTCCTCATACGTTTCATGACAAAAGTCATATTTTGATTTGAATCCCATCACATTTTCCTGAGAGGATGATTTTTGACAAATAAGTGAGACAAATTACAAAATACGATTAGATTTTAGTGTCACTAAATTAATTTCAGTCATTTGTGAAGACCAAGGAGAGGGAGTGGTCAAGGTAAAACAACCAATCATCTCTGAAAAGCCCTGAATGCGTTACGTACAGGACATCCAGACTTAAAACTGTGACGCGTACGGTCTCGGCGAAATTCACTAAAATATAAATGTCCTCATATGAAGCTACGGGGTCTTCAGAGGTTAAGTCACAGCTTTCAGAGATGCTTTGCTAAATAGTGTGGGTTACCCGTGAAGCAGAGGTTCCATGAGCTCTCGGTTGTTGTAGAAGAGCTGGAGTGGGTTGGAGGGCAGACACAGGTATCCACACAGAGCCTCCCATTCACCCACACCTAGAGCTGAACGCACAAACAGAGTTAGAAATGATACGGCGAATGGGAGAGTGAGCCAGTAACGTGTGCGTCACGTTTGAGTCAATCACCATGTAACTCGGGTGGTGCTGGAGCTCCGTTGAGATAGTGGAAGAACAGAGCGGCCGCCCTCAGATAAGGCAGCATTCCAGCTTTCACACAGCGCCACAGATGCCAGCCCGAGTTCACCTCACGCAGGCCGCTGAAACGCACACGGAGCCACAGATTAGGGTCATGCAAAACTAGCAGAGGTGAAACAGTTCCCATAAAAACTAATTTCATTCTTCATTTCCAAGCTCTCTGACGGTGGCAATATTTATATAGCAGACAGCACATATCCCAAAGAGGCACAAAGCGCTTTCACAGACTATTAAATTAAATGTACCCTCCTGCTGGAACGACCTGCCCAACTCAGAGCAGCTGAATCCTTAGCCAACTTCAAGAATCTGCTAAATTCGATCCTCTAACTCTTGCAATCTCCATTCTAATTCTCCTCAAACTTTTAGACAGAGGTATCTCACTTCTCGTTGAGAACAGTTTTTCATCTGACTGTCATTAAATAATAGTACTATATAGAGTCGGTCACACTGGAAGGTGAAACACTAACTGTTTGTATGTAGTAGTATTGTGTGTGTGTGTGCGCTTTCACCTTCCCAGATGCGCCCCAAGTATGCTGTAGAACATACACACTTTCTCCTCCTCTTCCCTCTCTGCTCCTCCACTCTCCTGCTCCATCCGCATCTCCTCTGATGGCACACAGGAGCCAACAAAATCATTTCCGAAGTCTTTATGAAGACTTGGCTGCTCGTGAAGTGAATACGAGTCTCTCACCTGGCACGGAGGTTAGGAGGATCTGGACTATGTGAGCCACTGTGACCAGATGCAGGAAGTGCAGTTGTGCAGTGTCTGCGCTCAGCCCTGAGGAATCCAGACAGAAAACCGCCGGATGGGACAGCACCAAGCTCACCTGTCACACACGCGTCACGTGAGGTCAAAGGTCATTCCCAAACAGGTAGCCCAAGTAGGCACTTTTTTGCTGTAGTTGTTTAGTGTAGTGAACAAGATGCGTTGAGGAAATCCTACCAGCAGGTGAAACATGTCTACGTCCAGAATACAAGGTGTATTCTCCACCCGAGGATCAGGAACAAGTGCTGAATCAAACACAGACGTGGGAATCGTCAGTCATTTCTCATAATAATTGATTCGTGCGATTCATCAGCTACTCGTGGTATGAGACCCTAGCGCTTGTTACCTGCTAAGAGCCTAATAAAGTGATTCTGTACAGTGGCGTGAGAGGAGACGGCCCAGCAGGCCGAGCCAAACCGAGTCAGGGAACTCAAACAGTCATCCTGCGTGGGGAAACATTTGGGTTATCAAACAAATCAAGCTCAAGAGTAAAGATTTAAAGAATTGCGAGGACCATCCATTCGCTGATTTCAATGAGAAATTCAAAAGAAATATTCAATAGCATGCACTAGTTTGATTACCTGTCTGCACGGTAAACTTCCAAACAAAGGCTTTTCTTCATCCACCAGCAATCTCTCTGTTTGAGATGACAAGTTTAATATACATGTTCACCTTTATAACCCATTCAAAATGTATACATGTGTATATACTTATTTATTTTTGTGCACATCCCTGGGTCCATTTGGACCCAGTGGAATAAGTTTAACTTATTATTTTCTATTTTTAACTAAAATTAGAAAACAAGTATTAACAGTTCTGAAATGTCTAAATTGGTATGGATTACTGGGAAAATAACATCATTGCAAATATTTTTTTTAAATACGTATATATCAGAAAATAACATTTGAAAGTTACAATTACTGAAATGAAAATGTTTAAATATTCCTTTGTCAAGTTTTATACATTTTCACTTTTAGATGAAGAAGCTGATGAATTTTTACTGCTTGATAGTTCCCAGGTTTTCCCATGATAGTTGAAATTCTAATTCTTTACGTCATCAGAGGAAATGGTCTTAAATGTTTTGGCACCGATTTACTGACCAGTGTTATGCGTTTCAGTTCAGCTCTTTCTCGGACTGACCTATGGACTGAATGGTGTAGGCACAGCTGCCCCAGCACATGATTGGCACGCGGGGGTCCTGCTCATTTGGGTGCACTTTAAGACCCACTTTATATGTAGCCGTCCCAAACGTGGTCAACATCTCCTTTATGGTGCTTGAGTAGGGGTTCCTGACAGAAAGAAAAGCGTTTTATTAGTAATGATTTTTAACAAGGACGCTGTAGTGTAGTGGAATTATAAAGTTTGTATGTAGTTTTACTTTGGAGTGTAGTCCAGTTTGAAGCCATCAGGTGGAGGACAGTCATTAACACCATCCATATCGTCAACACCGTCAGCATCTGCTGCCTTGGCCTTCTTGTGAGCAGAGAGCAAGGCTTTCATCTGAAGAGAGGTGATGTTCAACCACTGGCTCAGATCAGGCTGTTCAGAGCTGCAACAAACACAAACACTCAATCAAATATATCTAATATATCTATTTCAACAGAGAGAGACAAACATGCAACAGATTTGCGGTCACATTGCTTCATTTATAACAAAGGACCTTTTCTGTCAATGTTTAACGCATGCGACAAAGTCACTTCCATAAAAAAAATATAATTAAATAAAAAAATAAATAAATAAAAAAGCTTCTTTTCTATTAAAATTTCTATTAAAATAATTATGCATAAATAATTTTGTAAAATTAATGTTTTAAATATTTTTGCATTCGTAGGCTGCATATGCCATGAAGCCTGGTTTATTTCAGTTAACGGAGCATTACATTTGCGAGTCATAAGTGTAAGTTGTTGTATTATGCTTAAGAATAATGGTCAAATATAGGATTGTTAACATTTCAAAATAAGATCTTTAAAGAGACATATGCAGCCTACAAACGCAACCTCGAGAGGATGCGGTCTTCTGTTTGAGGTGTGTTTGAGATCTTAAGCAGCCGCTCAGACCGATCAGTGGTTAACATCAAAGCACCGCGAGAGAGATTCAAAGCATGCAGCGGCCTGCTCTCTGAAGCTCTCGAGGTGCTCTGATGTCATGCGCAGTGCTGCTTCAGATCTAACACGCCTCATCTCACAGCCATTTTTAAGGCACACTTAAGGTCTTGCACACTGATGTTTTTTTTTTTTTTTTTGTATCACTGTATCTACTAGCTTGCAATTTCTCTCTCTGCCTAGAAAAGCTAAATCTAGGCGATACATGAATGACATTTTGATTCAACTAGTTCGCAGGTATGACTAATTATCATGGATTTACTAAACAGTCATTTAGCAGTTGCTTTTATCCAAATGACTTACAGTGCAATGACAAATTACCAACTGGGTGCTTAGCCTGTGGAGGTGTGTATTAATAGCAGCGCTGAGCTCACGAGAGTGGGGCTTTCAGTCTCCTTTTCACACAAATGAATGAAAGGGGTTGCCCGGTTTATTACAGATGAGAGTATTACACTAACACTGGCCACAATCATGCAATCTGCTCCGATGGTTTACTCCTTCACCGGTACGTGGAGCGCTAATCTGAGAGGTCACACTAATTATCTATTACTTAAACTGAGCGCTTCATACATTACAGTTTGGTCACGATATTTATTAGAGTGCTGCAGGCATAATATTTTTATAGGCTGTAACACCAAAAAGAGCTAGTATTTCAGCACTTTCGGTTATGTGTTTATATTATGTAATAATCCGAAAACCAATAGGTGATCGATTGTGTTCGCCTGTAAATTGCTAATTGAATTTACTAAAGAAAAAGCAGCAGCCGAAGGTCCAAGTCAAGTGTGCGTTTTGCTGGAGTACCTGCAGCCGGTCTTCGTCAGAGGCAGCAGAGGAATGACTGTGTTGCTCAGACATTCACAGAGCGGACACAGGAACTCTCCGTTCTCCACGTCGTAACTGGTGTGCACCCGAAGCCTCTGCTGCCTGCGCTGCTCTTTAGCCTGCACTGCTTCGAAGTACCTGCAGGGGGAGACGACACATACCTTTACCAAACAAAGGAACGCTTAGGGGTTTACTGTATTGAGAAAAAAAAAAAAAAAAAAAAAAATGCTAAAACTGACACTGCGGTAATTTTGTAGAGGTGTGCATCTGTGTCGATAACAGCTTTATAAGCCGTGTAAAATGATTTGAAGACTTTGTGCTGACCATCCTTTAAGTTTTGAGCAACGTGGATTTATTTTCCTACTCTTCACAAGAACCAACCTAACCTTAAAATTATTTTTTTCCCTTTATTCAATGACTAAAAAACATTATTTGACTAAAATAATGTTTAAATAAAAGTCATTATTTTATACAATGTATTTTGATTTTAATAAAGTAAGTTTACTAACACAATTCAAAATATGTATTTTATAATATTTATTTCTGTGTCATGTTGTTGTTGAAAATGTCTAAAACTAGAAAAATGGTGGGTACTGCTAACGCATGTCGAAATGAAATTGCTTCTATATTACCATATTTTATTTTACACTTCTGATGTGGTATGTTACACTGCTAGAGAATACCTTATGACCGCTATAGAAAAAAAGTATACCGCCTTAACTGTTAAGGGAATAAAGCTTGACTATAACTAACAAACCTATATGACTAGTTAAGTATTAACTTAACTAAGAGTTTGTTTTATATAACAACTATCAACCGCTACAGAATTGCTGAACACTCAAAATGTTACAAAACTCTTCAAAAGACAATGCTCTTAAAGGGTTACATTTTTCTGCCAATTCTTTTAAGCACTAGATGATCTAAATCCTACAACAGGTGGAAACAATTCAATAATAAATGGGAAAAATTACTCCAAAACCAAGGCTGCAGAATAGCAGACAATTAGTTAGATTTCTTAGCTCCTCTGATAGGAAGAGCATATGGAAGCATGCGTTTCTCCTGACGACCCTTACCTCTGCCAGCAGTGTGAGTGCATGATGTGTCCGCAGCTGCCCGTGTGCGTGCCGAACGATAGGTCAGGGTGCATGAACAGAGGGTCATACTTATCTGCAACAAAAACACGACGCATCCGTTAAAGCGAGCGCGCATTTACATGCTGCGACGACCCAAAGACGCGCGTATAAAAAGACGTGCCTGGGTTGTGTGGCGGTCTCTTGCGGTTTTTGGACATGACCGTGGAGCGCTGGACGAAAGCAGCGAGCACCATGGCTTTGCCGTCGATCCTGATTTCCTGCTCCTCCTGACACAGGATGCACGTCACCACCTGTCTCCTCTCACTGCCGCCCGCACGCCACCGCCGAGGGCCCACACAGACCAGCGTGCTATCACACGTACTGGGGCTATCGAGAGAAAGAGATTAGAGGGAACTCGTGTTTGATCCGTGATATTTTTCCGGCGGGACGCGTGCGTGTACCTGTGCTCCAGAGTGGAGGAGGTGGAGGGGTCGAGCTCATCCAGGCTCTGCTGGAACAACTCTTTGTTCTCGTTGATGAAGTGTCTTTGCATCTCTGACATCTGAGCCATGATCTTTTCCCTCCGGAGCCGCGCCATCTCCGCTTTCCTCTTCCGCTCTGCCTTATCTTTATCCCGCACCGTCTGCACACACACACACACATCCGGTGAGACAACAACGCAGCTTTAAACAGTTGTGATGCAAACGTGTTAGGCTTTCTTCCGCTCACCTCCTCTTGACTGTGCCCTGAGCTGTCACTAGGGGGCGCACTGGCCGTGCACTCCCGCGTGGTTTTGATGCTGGCCACTGTCTGCAGATGCACAGTATGAAAATTTAACACCTTCATAAGGATTAGATTTGAAATACTTTACAAATAAATGTTATTTGTATTTCTCTATCATAAATACATTAATAACATTAACAGTTAATTTGCAAAAACATAACTTAAACATGCTTTGTTTTTTTCACTGCACATACCAATTCATCTTAATTAAAATGCAGCTGGGTTATTTTGATTAGGTTAAAAATAACTAAAACATACAGCTAACTGACAATAAAAAGTTTTTTTTTTTTTTTTTTTTTTTTTTTTAAAAAGGAGTTTAGTTTTTATAAACTCTACATATTTAACTAAAAATATATACCTAAAATATAATAATAATAATAATAATAATAAATATTATACACACTTTATGTCTCTTGTACCAAACAAGTTCGAATAAACTATCAAAAATAAAACAAATCTATAAAAAAATATTGAAAGGTAAATAAATGCTTTTGTTTCCATAATTATGCAAAAATCAATTTCTGTAGAAAAAATAAGGATTTAATTCGTTTGAATTAATGTTGTCAAATTGCATGAGAAATATGTGAATGTGTGTGTGTGTGCATGCGTTTTAGTTTTTTTTTTTTTTTTTTGCTGCCCTCTCTTGGTTAGCTGAGACATTTACAAATTCATTCTAGTAACATGTGGCTTTGTAATATGATTCTGGATCAGCTTTACCTTAAGGATCCAGCGGATCATATCCTTGTGCACCTCCAGATGAGGAGCGTTCTGCAGGGTTTCCAACAGAGCCAAGATACTGGGAGTGTTAGCAGGAGCCTCACCTGGTCCTACAATGAACAGATTCAATCAGCTCGACTCAGTGTGTGTGTGTGTGTGTGTGTGTGTGTGTGTGTGTGTGTGAGAGTGAAAGAACGAAGACATACTGGAGATTTTGAGAGTGAAGTTGAAGTTGGTATCGTGATCTTCTGCGCTGCCGATGAGATGCTGCTGTTCTTCCACCAGGCCCATGCCTATGAGATGCAGCACCTGTGGGACATGTTCATACTGTGTTCTAACATCATGACACAAATTTACACCTATTTCGAATAATCCAGTGATGTAAACACTTTCCAAGTGAGCGGTACTCGAGAAGTATACATTAGGCGAGTGCTGATGCCAATTATCAAAAATGATGCTCTTATATGAGTGCGAGGTCCAGTTTGTCTCCCTGACACACAGACGTACCCTTTGAAGCATGGACTCAGACCAGTGCCCCCCGCTGGGCTCCATCGCCCACTGCAGCACAGCTCCCAGAATCCCCAGCAGCACGTCACACTGCAGTATATTCACCAGGCTGGCAAACAGCGGGCAGAACCGAGGCAGAACGGGTGGAGGCAGAACTAGAACAAATTAACACAAGAAAATCTGTTTTAACACATCATATAACATCAGGGCGGCCCAATTAATCAGAATAAACCAAAACACATTAATTGGTGAAGACTGCACTTAAAATGAATACATGTGTAAACAGCTAATTGTCCACTCGTGTCTATAGCCTTTCATTTGCATTAAATAGAGGTCAGTGCT